>NW_024424119.1:32125727-32229110 GCF_017311325.1 Ursus maritimus
ACCTTTTATTTTTCACATCAGAAAACCTAATAACAGAATATGATAATACTATGGTTTAATATCAATGCCAAACCTTGTAAATAGCCTTTTTAAGTTGTTTTTGGTGATGGAGGGGTGGTATGTATGGTAAATCATTAACGTTAGCATTCTCCTGACTGAAAATGGGTATAGGCATTATTTCACATATTTTTCAGTCAGTCATGTTTTCCCTTCAATGAAATGCCTCGGTATGCCTTTTATACAAATATCATTTTTGTTGATGTGCTTTTATTTTGGTTTTGGTCTTTCTTATTGAGTATCAAAAATCATTTATATTCTGGATATTAATCCTGTTTGTTAGACTGAATATACATCCTTTCTGTTTATGTCCTTTATCTTTCTTTATGGCTCCTTATAACTACTATTTTAAAGTAGTCAAATTTGGGATGGCTGGGTGGTGGCTCAGTCGGTTAAGCATCTACCTTTGGCTCTGGTCATAGTGCCAGGGTCCTGGGATCAAGTCCCACATCAGGCTCCTTGCTCGGCAAGAACCCTGCTTCTCCCCCTGCCTGCTGCTCCCCCTGTTTCTGCTTGCTCTCTCTGACAAATAAAATCTTTAAAAAAATCATCAAATTTATCAACATTTTCCTTTTTGTTTTTTTTTTTTGTTACGTGTGTTTTGTTTAAAGATATTTTCCTGCTTCAGTTTTACAAACACTACTTAGTAACATCTTATATTGTTTTAAAGTCTTGTCTTTATTTTTTTTTAAGATTTTATTTATTTATTTGACAGAGAGACAGCCAGCGAGAGAGAGAACACAAACAGGGGGAGTGGGAGAGGAAGAAGCAGGCTCCCAGCAGAGGAGCCTGACATGGGGCTCGATCCCAGAACACCGGGATC
Source organism: Ursus maritimus (assembly GCF_017311325.1). Lineage (NCBI taxonomy): Eukaryota > Metazoa > Chordata > Mammalia > Carnivora > Ursidae > Ursus > Ursus maritimus. The sequence continues at coordinate 32,126,608 of NW_024424119.1, forward strand.
ACACCCTGAGCCGAAGGCAGACACCTAACGACTAAGCCACCCAGGTGCCCCTAAAGTCTTGTCTTTATACCAAAATCCCTCCCTTATTCATAGTGGAATTGATAACAGTTTCCTATAAATACAGAGATCTACTTCACTCTTCCTTGTGAAAAAATATTTTCCCTACACCATGATACCATTTTTAAACAATTCATTCCCCTTTTTATCTGCAATTGATATGGGAAATGTTGGTGTTCAGAGCCAATGGCCAAAAAAGAACTCTTGAGAAGTCTTCAGTGCAAAAAAGGTGGTTTTATTAAAGCACAGGGACAGGACCCATGGGCAGAAAGAGCTGCACTGGAGTTGTGATGGATGACTGATTATATACCTTCAAGTTGGGAGGGGGTTAAGGATAACCTACGTCTCTAAGGAATTTTGGAAGAAAGGTTTCCAGGACCTTGAAGGGGATAGATATTGTTGGGAAAAGGTCATTTATTACTGTCTAGTAAACTCTTAGTCATGAGACCCTTCAGATGTGTATCAGTGGGCCATCTGCTTGGAGAAAAATTGCTAAGATGTATTTGGGGGGATAAAGATAAAGGAAGTTACCAGAGGAATTTTTATATGTTAAAGTAGACTTACAGATACTGGGAGGGTTGGGATAATGTTAAGCAAAGATGGCCTTTTGTCTTTGGCAAAGTGTCAGCACCGAGGCAGCTGAATTCCCACAGGATTATCAATCTACCTGTTATAAGGACTTGTCAATGGGCTGCAGGTAGTAAGGAAATTTATTTTTTTTCTTTTGCCTTTGTTTCCCATTCACAATAACACAGCTAATATTTACAAAGTATGTGAAATATATAGTTGAAAGGTCTAAGTTAATCTTTGCACCATACTAAATTCTTTTAATTACTGTTGCTTTGTAAGTTTTAAAATTTCAAAGGGAAAGGTCTTATTTTCTTTTTGTTCAAGGAATGGCATGGCCGACATTATTCCTTTACCTTCAAAAAAAACTTTTATATGTAAACAAGTTAGCTTGTCGATCTATAAGTGAATTTGGAATTAGAAATTAGAGTTTATGATTGTGTAACCCTCTGTTCATGAACATAATACAATTCCTCCTTTAGGAATTCTTTTAGGTATTTCAGTAAAGCTTTATATTTTTTCTCATAAATAATGTGAATTTATATTTAGTGTATTTATTGTGAGGTACTTTAAATTTATTCACGCTGGGAAGTCTACCTGAATTATTAAGATATTAAAGTATAAAGTTATTAAATATATTTATTCTCCTGAAGTAAAAAAAAAATTAAATCACATTGTATCAGATAACTGCCACCTTTCCAAACTTATATTTATGTCATAACTATTTATGGATTTAACTATACAAATCCATTATTTCTACCTCTATCTCCAGAGTTATTTCTAGCATCATTTTCTTTTTACATCTATGTCTTTAAAATAATTTAGTGATTATTGCCTAGACCCTTGATCTCATTAAAGGTTTCAAAATGGTTGTTCAATCAGTAATCTATTGCTGCTTAACAAGGTACCCCAAAAACAAATGGCTTAAAATAATAACCATATATTACTGCTTGTGAGCTTCTGGTCAGCCGTGTGGTTCTGCTGGGATAGGCACAATTAATCTCAACTGGGCTAACTCCTGTATTTGACCTCAGCTGGCCCACTAGCTAGAGCTGGTTGCTCTAAGATATCTTTTACCATCCAGTGGGCTAGCCTGAGATTGTTTACACAGTGGTTCAGAGTTCAAAAAGTGAGATGAGGGGCGCCTGGGTGGCACAGCGGTTGAGCGTCTGCCTTCAGCTCAGGGCGTGATCCCGGCGTTGTGGGATCCAGCCCCACATCAGGCTCCTCCGCTATGAGCCTGCTTCTTCCTCTCCCACTCCCCCTGCTTGTGTTCCCTCTCTCACTGGCTGTCTCTGTCTCTGTCAAATAAATAAATAAATAATCTTTAAAAAAAAAAAAAAGTGAGATGAAAAGCATGCAACATTTCTTGAGGGTTAGGCTTGGAACTGGCATAACATCTTATTCACTGTACTCTTATTTTTAAGTTGTTATTGAAATTCCAGTTAACGTACAGTGTAATATTAGTTTCAGGTGTACAATTTAGTGATTCAACACTTACGTACAATACCCAGTGCTCATCACAAGTGCACTCTTTAATCTCCATCACCTATTTAACTCACTGTACTCTTATTGATCAAAACAAATCACAAAGCTAGATTCAAAAACTGGAGAAACAAGACTTCACTTCCTGAGGTAAAAGTCTGTTAAGTTCATTGGAAAAAGCCATGGTGGATAATGTTGCAGCCAACCATGGTTATTTTCCCTATTCTAACATTTCTTCCAAATTTGTTAGTTGGAATTCTTTTATTCTTTTCCTTATCAATTTGTGATTACCTTGACATATAGGTCACAGCTGAGAGCCAGGTCAAATGTCTAACTCTATGTGTCTGTGCATGTGTTGTTTGTATTTTTTTGGTAAATCAATTTCAAAAATAATGAATTGGATCCACTGCAATCTCCAATGTTGACAATGATTTCTTAGCCTTCTCTGTGATTCACAGTCATTGTTAGAGCCATTTCTGAAGATTCCACTTACAGTAGCATCTTCTTTTTAAGGGTGTGTTTTCACTGGTGATTTCTGAGTTCCAGCACTCTCCTTTTATTATACATTGTTTAGATATTTTATATATTAATCTACAAATGCTTTTTATAGGATAGATTCTGGGCTTGTCCTTTTTATCTGCTCAGGAATGATTCACTCAGTCAAGAAACATACCGTTGAGACACTTCTCATCATTTAAATATGCTATTCACATAACTGTATGTGACCTGAAGAATTCTACACATAAGAAGCATGCTTCATTCCTATATCCTACATGTTTTAAATATTTAGCTCTCTATTTGGTACCCCCACAGATGCTATAAAACCTCTAAAACGAAAAGTTGAGAGAGAACACAGACTTAGGTTATCAGCCCTAAATTCCTATGGGAAAAATATGGAGGGCAGGCTTTGAAAATAAGATCTACATAGTCATATATATATTCATACATGAATACATATGTATTCAACAGAAATATAATGTGAAATGCGTGTGTAATTTTAATTGTTCTGGAAGCCACATTTTTGAACAAGTAAATAAGAACAAGCAAAACTCATTGTAAAAACTTGTTTTTACTTAACCCAAAATATTATGGCATCAAAAGGCAATAAACAGACAAAATTATAAGGTATTTTTGATCCTTTAAGTATTTCATACTGGGTCTTTAACATCCAGTGTATATTTTTAAACTAACATCATATCTTAATTTGGAGCTACATTTTAGGTGCCCAATGGTCAGATATTGCTAGTGGTGACCATATTTTACAGCACAGTGAAATGTACAATAAGCATACATTTTGTACTACCATTAGGCAGTAATTTCCTTCTTCACCACCATCCCACCTTAGAGTAGAATTTTAACAGATTTGCTAAAACACACACACACACACACACACACACCCATACACACACACACCCCAAAACAACAAACTAACACTACACTTTACCTTCTAGCAGAACTACTGATCTTTTCATTTGATCTGCTGCAAAACTATATCCTCCTCAGGACAGAGTGGGGAAGGAAAGGATCTATATTCTGCCCAGAAGTTACAATGGCTAGCTTTCACATAGTTACCCATGCATAACCTCATGCTGCATCTGGAAGAAAATTATATACTGGAACCAAGAATCCAGACTTAGAGCAACATAGCATCACTACAAAGAGTTGATATAAATCCTTGTAAATTTCTGATTATTTTATCCTAAGACTACGGTAACCATGTATATAAGGCCACATTTTTTTTTTTTGAGGAGGGAGGAGACCCAAGACAGGGGCCCTTTTTTTAAAGATTGATTGATTTATCGAGAGAGAGAGCATGCATAAGAGCATGCGTACAAGCAGGGGAAGCAGCAGGCAGAGGGAGAAGCAGGCTCCCTACTCAAGAAGCCTGATGCAGGAGTCAATACCAGGACCCTGGGATCACGACCTGAGCTGAAAGCAGACGCTTAACTGACTGAGCCATCCAGACGTCCCGTAAGTCCATATTTTTACTTACCTCTAAGGATTACCCTCAATACTACCATTCCAGGTTTTCCTGAACATAAACTTAAAATACTTCATAAAACTAACTTCATTATACTGAATAAATTCAGCACAGAAGTAGATGCACACTGCTTTCCATTCAAAGGGAAGGATTTAGTTACTGACTTGGAAACATTTTAAAGCATACTCTTTTTTTATAAAACAGTTTCATAATATGGATCATTGAAAATAGCAATGAAGTAAAGGTGTCACTGTATCACTATAAACATTTTAGATGCAGTAGTGGGGATGACATCACATTTATTCATCTTGTCTGCCCAATAAAACGAAAGTTTTATTATAAAGGCAAAAGGGTCTGTCTGCTAAATGCTATAAATTCCTTGGCCCTGAATAGATAAGCTATTAACCTGTTAATACATTTAAGAGAAAAAATTTGAATTTGAGAATATAGTTATGATTTACATAGAATAAATAACATTATACTATTGCAGATTAGATCACTGTATTCCTTAATAAATACATAAAATAAGACTAACACATGCAGCTGCCTAACTTGGGATCATTCATTTGACTAAGTGCTTCTGTATATTACAAAGGATGAGAGGCAGAAGTAGAAAAAAAAAAAAATCCATGATAATTACACATCAAAACTACTCTAGGCATATAAAGTGTATCTTTACTAATTTTCACTATAATATATAAAAAGAAATTATCTATCCTCAACCTATAGATAAGGAAGTACGCTTTAATTAATAAATTCTCCAAGGTCACATAGGAAAATTGTAATGGACCTGGGTATCCAGGCAGGATTAAGTTTGTCGTTGAAGCCCAGGCACTTCTATTACCACTTAATATATCTCCTTCTATAATTAACTGACCTTACGCTTCAACTACATACTGGAGAAGACTTGCAAATAGAAGGCACAGTTGGTGTTTTGGAATTGACAGTCAGCAATTTGCAGGCTAATAAATCTAAGGACCCAACTGTTTCTCTTATTGGCAGTAATGGAGCAGCCACTTTAGGCTCTGCATTTTGGGTTAATTAGAACACTTCTCAGGTGGTAAAATTGATAGCCTTCAGCTTGGTATGCTTTAATGCCACCTGAGGCATACTGTTATCATTCAGAAATGCACTGCCTGCCAAGTACTACTGCTCAATTCACATAATTAGTTTAGCACTATAATCACTGAACTGTTTCCAAATACGGTATGGAAGAAAAAATTTATATACACATTTTAAATTTGTATCTAGTTTTAGAGATTCCTCTATCTTGTCATCACTTTAGAGATAACAGAATTTACGAATTGTCTTTAAGAGTTAATAAAAATACAACAACAATAAAAATCAGATAAATATTAGTGGTCGCTTCGATTAGATATATTTTTATGGATCAAAACTAAAATATTATGATGGTAGATACATATCATTATATATTTGACAAAACCCATAGAATGTGCAATACCAAGAGTGAACCCTAATATAAACTATAGACTTTGGGTGATAATGATATGTCAATGCAGGTTATTGATCATAATAAATGTCCACTGTAATGTAGGATGTTAATCATAGGCATGTTTGTCCATTTAGGAACTCTGCACTTTCTGCTTAATTTTGCTTTGAACCTAAAACTCCTCTAAAACATAAAGTTTACTAATTTGAGAAAAACTAAAATAAGAATCATTTGTGTTTGATTATTCCTCTTCTAACAAATAGATTCAATTTTAAATGTAAATTAGCTTGTCGTGTCAGAATTTAATCAGGCTTAACTGTAATATATCCCTTAATGAATACTGTTAAATATGATTTTTGTTTTGTACCTCACCCTATAGAATTCACAAAATAGGGGCGCCTGGGTGGCGCAGTCGTTAAGCGTCTGCCTTCGGCGCAGGGTGTGATCCCAGCGTTCTGGGATCGAGCCCCACATCAGGCTCTTCTGCTAGGAGCCTGCTTCTTCCTCTCCCACTCCCCCTGCTTGTGTTCCCTCTCTCTCTGGCTGTCTCTGTCAAATAAATAAATAAAATCTTAAAAAAAAAAAAAAAGAATTCACAAAATATTCACTGAAACCCAAAAAGAAAGACAAATAACATGCAGTGTTGCTTACACAGGAACACACGTAAATACCTGAGGGAAATATTTCATTAGTTACTGAACAGCTCTATATATGTCAACAAACTATACTTGTGGGAAGAAAATAATGAACTACGAAATTACCTGACAAAAATGCATAATTATGTCAGTACTTATTTCCCTTGATGAAATTTGGAAGAGATGGGAAGAGAGAGATATGTATGAAGTGTGCATATGTGTGTATACAGGGAGAGGGGGGAAATGTGTAAGTGAAATAATTTTCCTTAATTGTATTCCTAGCTACTGCTGTTTATTTTAAATTGCCTCTTTGGAGTTTTAGAGCACTAAAAATAATTAAAGATTATCTGCATAGTAACAGCAAATTTAAATTAAGATAACTTATTAAACTATCTAAATTTTGTTTTATTTTTGCTTCACTTGTGGAATGATCCTTTCACTGTCTTAAATGGATGCAGGTGAGATATAAAAATGAGAAACATTTTATAGATATTCAGTAATGAGACAGCAGTAATGATATGATATAAAATTGGGGGGAAAATAAAATTCAGGGAAAACCTTAATAAACCATGGAGTTTAGTTAAGGTTCAATGTGTTATGGCTCCTTAAGTTATATTACTGTATAATAAGATGAATGTGAAATATATATTAATTAATACCATTTCAAGATAATTTCATTCTTTTGATTGCTAAAATGATAATATCCAACATTTATTGTGTGTATATTATGTGCTAGGCACTCTTCTAATCAGTTCACATATAACATTTAATCCTCGAAATAACCATTTTAAGTAGATACCCACTTTACAGATTAGGAAACAGAGACATAAAGAGACTAATTCAGTTAAGGTCACATGGCTACTAGATGCTGGAGCTGGAATTTAAACACAGTAGTTTTAACTCTAGAACTCAAATTCTTAAATATAGGAGCCAAAAAGGAAACTATAATGTGAGTAGCTGGAAACACATATTTTATACATTTTTTTACTTCTAATTTTTCAGTGAAGGACATAGACAATTACATCAGCATTAACAAATAATTTGTCACAAATGACACAAAAATTAATACTCCCTCTGCTTAGATCTGTTTCCAAAAGGTGTTTTTTACCCTAGAAATATTTGTCAGTTAAATATATAAAATAAAACCATGTTAGCCTAGTTTTGTAAAACAAGCCACGCTGATAGTTACTTCGGTCTCGTCTCTCTAGATTTATTGCAATTAAAATCTGTAGTAAATTATTTAACACAAATTGCAGTTTCATTATTCTGTATACCTTACCCTCCTCATCTACACAAAGATAGGAGCCATGTGATGCTGTATAAGCAAAGCAGCTGATGTATTTAATCCATGGTTCTGTATTCTATAAAGACATAGGTCACAACTAAACCAATTCCACCCATACTCAGAACCCGAAGTTTGACCTCTATGTACTGTTGCTCAAAGTCTGATTTTCTGGATACTAATACCCCCATCCCAATTAATCTATGGATTTTAATCTACATACCAGCCTCTCTGAACCTTTTTTCATTCCTCTGAGTCTTGACTAATAGATTTTCAGGTCTCCAAGTCTATCTAAAATGACCATTGATAAAAATCGTCTACCTGAAACTTCCATGTTACTCTCTCATTGCTTTATTTATGTTGTCTCTTAAGACTATAATTTCCATTCATTTTCCTAGGTCTCTAAATCTTGGTTTTTCTTCTCCTTTCATTCATATAGTTGAGAATCTATATCACATGCCATAATTTCATTAAGTTGGAAACAATCTGTCTCATTTTGTGGCCATCTTAGACCTTCATTGGGCATATTAAAGTGTCTTAACTACCATGCATTGATTAGCTGATTGAAACTTACACCCAAGTACATTTGAAATTCTCAACTACTTCTCTAATCCTTGACATCCTTATATCATGACTAGATTTTTCCTTATATTTATTTATATACTTGACTTTATTTTTACCAAATGTCAGTGCCTTCATTTTGACAGAGTTCAGTGATCTAATATTCAATAACACTAGGCTTCAAGATAATATTTTGGAATTTTCTCCATATAGCACAGCTACCTGAAACACAAGTAAGTTTTTAATTTGAATTCATATGAGATAAGTGGCACTCTATCTTTATTAGTCTTACAAAGTATGGCATACAGAGTTTAACCAAAAAAATCTTTAAACTTCTAAAAGATAGTTTAAAGGACCCAACTCTGTGGATCCACAAAGAAAATAATTTCAGGTGCACCCAAAGTTTTCCACAACACTACCTTTAATATGAAAAGTTTGATGTATTTAAATTAATTCTTTTAATGAGATTAACTGCAAAGTTACTAAGTTATATTGACAGAATTAAATGGGCTTTGGAAATGCATTTCTTACTATCTAGATACCTTTGTAGATTCCCCAGATTCTAATCAAATTTTCTGCAGGTATTTTCATTACCATTTAATTCACTTTACAGTGTATTTGCTATGTGCCTCTCATTTAACCAGCAGTCATTGATTTTTGTCTATTTAAACACTTTAGATGAGTTTTCTTCAGCTTAATTCTCTCAACTCTTTGTAGCTCTGAAATCCTCAGAATATCCTTTGAGATATGAAAAGGAAAACAGTCTCTCCCACTCAAAAGAGACACTAACACATTTATGCTTAGTAATAGTACTACGGTCATAATGATGAAGGGTTTGGATAAATGACTCCCAGGGGGAGATATGGTGAGTGCTGTCAGCATGTAGAGATAAGATGTTGGGCATTATAGCTTGGGATATCAAACTGGAGAGCTTCAAATATTTAAGGGCTGCTTTATATACATGAACACAGGCTCATTATGTAAAGTTCCAGAGAACAGAATGAAGATTAATTTGCGGAAGATACAAAGAGGTAGACTTACTATAATTACATTGAAGAATAAAATGAATAAAATATGAAATAATCCACACATCAAGAAGCTTTTATTCACTTCATTTTGATTTAATTCAATGAACAATTACCTAGTTCCAACCATAGACACTATTGCACACTGTACAGGGAACTAAGATATAAAGACAAACATAGCACAGCGTTCAGTCAATTCAGATCTCTGTGCCACTACCTCTGGTCTGAAGAAACTATTTTATCTACAGACCCCTGACCATATAGCTTCTCATCATATTCTGCAGTTTGGGGCAGTTAACACCTAATATTGAATCTCCTATTTCTTACTACAGTGGCCTGTGAGGGCACTTACCTCTCTCTATTTTGTCACTCTGGCCCAAGGCAGATGCACATGCATGCTAGACTAGGTTGGGATAATAGCTCTTTACTATATGTTCAAACATAACAAAATATAGTATTAAATCCAAATACAGTAATCATTATGCAAATAATTATAATAAGCAAATAGATATGACAGAAATTAAAATCCACCTCCCTGACACATCTTGCTCAGTTCTTTATGGCAGCACTTCTCAAATTTGAACGTTCATTACAAATCATTTGGCTATCTTATTAAGATGCAATTCTGCAGGAAGTCTCAGGCGCGGGGCGCAAGCTCCCAGGTGATGTTGCTGCTGCTTGCTACTACTGCCCTGCTCACCACACTATGAGTGGGAAAGTTTTTCTACATGCCTTTTTCATAAATCTTATTTTATTTAAATTCAATTAGTTAACATATAGTATATCATTAGTTTCAGATGTAGAGTTCAGTTAATCATCAGTTGCATATAAAACCCAGTGCTCACTACATCACATGCCCTCCTTTGCTCATCACCCAGTTCCCCATCCCCCAGCCACCTCCCCTCCAGCAACCCTCAGTGTGTTTCCTATAGTTAAGAGTCTCTTTCCTAGATACCTTTCTAACAAGCTTAAGAACTTCCTCTCTGTCACTCTAGCGTCAAAATCCAGATTTACCCCAAGGTGTCCTTGATCTGCTCAGAATCCAGTTCAGAATGAGACCCTTAGAAGGGAAGAGATTTAATTCTTAACCCAAAATTACTGCTCAACTTCCCAGGCCATATTTCCCATCTCAAAAATGTTCGACAGAATGTTTTCTTTTTTTTCCCTATAACTACCCAATTTCTAACTTGATCAGAAAATTCAAGGGAATAAATTATTTGTAATCAGGAGAAAAAAAAAGAAATTAATAGTTTCTACTTACAACCCTTGCCAAATTAAATGGGAAACTCCAGGAATATTTCCCATTCCTCAAAAGCTTAAATAATATCACATTAAGGGCAATATCTGTTAAATCAAAGGCACCACTTATTACATCCATCCAGATACTTCAAACAATCTCTCATCTTGATTCTGGTGGAAATAAGACCTGCATAACTCTCCTGCAATGTTTTGCAAGTGCTCAAAAACAAACAAGCAAGCAAACAATAACAAAAACCATACATTTCTCCAGAAGAATAAATATGAGTTTACACGCACAGCAGTCTAAATCCACTCTAACAAAGAAGCATTTTTTCTGAGAAAAGACAGAACACTACCACAACATAGTAAACCTTTTTCATTATTACACCAAGTACTTGAAGCCCTTATAATCATAGTTCCTCATCCGCTTTCAATTTCAATTTTAGTCTCAATTATAGTTTTACATTAACATATCAAGGTGGTCCTTTCCCTGACCCTCAAGTATTGGGAAACCGTCCACTCAACACAGGGATTTAAAGGCTTCACCTCATATTATACAGAAAATGGCATACAGTTTCTTCTGACTCCATGATCTATTGAGGTGTTATAGACATCTCTCCACCTTTTCTCCTACTATCCTCATTCTAAACACATATATATTGAAATTATAAATTAAAGGTAAAAATTTTTAACCCACAATTGGGTATGGAAAAAAAAAAGGAAAAGGACACCGCCAGGTACTATAAATGAGGAGAGAGTTGAAGGTCAGTGGTAAACATATCAGCTGATTCTACAGTAGCCAGGAAGTTCAGATAATGACCCTAGGAGCTATACCGTGATACCTATCAGAAGAAAGGAAAGGTGGAATTAGGTTCACATAAAGTATAGTGCTGAAACTAAAGACTCTCAGCTAAAGCCTTTCAAAAGGCTGACCTGACTTTGGAAAGAAAATGATAAAAAAAAAAAGAACTCCGCTAACTAAGGAAATGTCAGGGAAACCTGTCACAGCTCAGAAATCCAGGTGGGCTGGTTGTTTTTGTTTGTTTGGTTGGTTGGTTGGTTGGGGTTTTGTTTGTTTGTTTTTTAATATCTTCAGTAAGGAATGTAAGCCTGGGACCTCAATTTATATTTCTGATAAATCCTCGGCTCTTTGGGTAACTAATCTTTGACAAAGCAGGAAAAAACATCCAGTGGAAAAAAGACAGTCTCTTCAATAAATGGTGCTGGGAAAATTGGTCAGCTACATGCAAAAGAATGAAACTTGAGCACTTTTTCACACCATACACAAAGATAAACTACAAATGGATGAAAGACCTCGATGTGAGACAGGAATCCATCAAAATCCTAGAGGAGAATATAGGATACAATCTCTTTGACATCGGCCACAGCAACTTTTCTCATGACACTTCTCCAAAGGCAAGAGAAACAAAAGAAAAACTGAACTTGTGAGACTTCATCAAGATAAAAACCTTCTGCACAGCCAAGGAAACAGTCAAAAAAACTAAGAGGCAGCCCACGGAATGGGAGAAGATATTTGCAAATGACACTACAGATGAAAGATTAGTATCCAAGATCTACAAAGAACTTCTCAGACTCAGTAGACAGGAAATAAATAAATCAAAAAATGGGCAGAAGATATGAACACTTTTCCAATGAAGACATACAAATGTGTTCAAAATCATTAGCCATCAGGGAAATTCAAATCAAAACCACACTGTCCACTGGATGTTTTTTCCTGCTTTGTCAAAGATTAGTTGCCCAAAGAGCCAAGGGTCCATTTCTGGGTTCTCTATTCTGTTCCATTGGTCTAAATTGTTGGTGGGAATGCAAGTTGGTACAGCCACTTTGGAAAAAAGTGTGGAGGTCCCTTAAAAAGTTAAAAATTGAGCTACCCTATGATCCAGCAATTGCACTACTAGGTATTTACCAGAAAGATACAGACACCGTGAAGAGAAGGGCCTTATGCACCCCAATGTTCATAGCAGCATTGTCCACAACAGCTAAATTGTGGAAGGAGCCGAGATGCCCTTCAACAGATGACTGGATTAAGAAGATGTGGTCCATATATACAATGGACTATTACTCAGCCATTCTCAATATTTGCTACAACATGGACAGCACTGGAGGAGATGATGCTAAGCGAAATAAGTCAAGCAGAGAAAGACAGTTATCATATGGTTTCACTCATTTATGGAACATAAGAAGTAGGAAGATCGGTAGGAGAAGAAAGGGAAGAATGAAGGGGGGTAAACAGAAGGGGGACTGAACATGAGAGACTATGGACTCTGGGAAACAAACTGAGGGCTTCAGAGCAGAGGGGGGTGGGGGAATGGGATAGGCCAGTGATGGGTATTAAGGAGGGCACGTATTGCATAGAGCACTGGGTGTTATACGCAAGTAATGAATCTTGGAACTTTACATCAAAATCTAGGATGTATTGTATGGCGACTAACATAATATAATAAAAAATTATTTAAAAAAAAGAATATCAGGTACTAAAATATATTTATTTATTTATTTATTTATTTATGATAAATCAAGAGACCCTGATAAATCAAACTGATTTATGAACTGCTCTGGAGACAACTAAAATTCTGGGAACACTGGCATCAGCACAACAGAAAAAGCATTTTGTGACTACATTCCTCCACCTATGAGGGTCGAGGATAGGGAGATGAAGGCAATTCTGCAAAAGAGAAGCTTCCAAATAAAAATTATACTTCATACAATGGGAAAAAACATGAAAGATAAAACTTGCACATATACAAAGAAAAAAATTAACCTACTGAAGGATAAGTAAATTTGAGAGAAATTACCAAATATGAATTAATTACAACAGAAAGAAAATAAACTATAATGAAAAACAGATTATTTTATTTTAAAAATCAGAACAATGGAAAAATAATGAAATAGAAATGAAAAGGAGTCACTAGAATTTAAAAATCCTGAATGTAAAGCTTAAGTAGTATATCAGATATGAATGACCAAAAGAAATGATTAATGAAATGATGTACAGAGCACAGGAAATTTACAGAATAAATTACAGAGAAATTTTTTTTAAAGATTTTATTTATCTGTCCAAGAGAAAGAGAAAGAGAGCAGAAGCAGGGGGAGCTACAGTCAGAGGGAGAAGCAGGCTCTCTGCTGAGCGAGGAGCCCAATGCAGGACATGATCCTAAAACCCGGGGATCATGACCTGAGCCGAAGGCAGACTCTTAACTGACTGAGCCACCTAGGCATCCCTAAATCACAGAGAAATTAAAAAAATAAAATTAAATTAAAATTAAAAAAAAAATTAAAGAATGTTTTAGAGGCATAGGGCAAAGAATGAGAAGGTCCAATATATGTCTAACAGGATCTGGAAGAAAATGAGAGAAATAATTTTCCAAAAAGTAATTGCTAACATTTTCCTACATTAAAGACTTGAGTAGAAATTTTTTAAAGTAGTGTACCATATCTTATTCATTATAAATAGATTTAAACTCTATTACAAAATCATAATCAAAAAGAAATTAATAAATAAGAGTTAAGAAAAAGTTCATTAATTTCAAATAATTGCAACTGGACAGATAACACATTTTTATGAGCCCAATAGAGACCATAAAAATATGAATTGTTACCTTCAGATGCCAAGAAAAAATAACTATCAACTTAATTGTATATCCAGCTGACCTCTCTTACTGAAGGGCATTAATGAATAGAAGAAATTTTCAGAAAACTAATATATCTAATAATAGATTCTTTGGCTCAGAGTTATTAAAAAACATACTTCAGGAAAAAAAATAAATGACTACACAAGCAAAAATGAAGATATAAGAAGCAATGGTAGCAAAAGAATTTAATTAACATGTTGATAGATAAAAATACCATTGATTTTTCTTTTTTAATCTCTCTCTTCAAAGGGTCTCTAACCATGCTTCCAGATACACTTACTGCCCAGTTTGAACACTCCTACACAGTCTAAGAGCCATCCCTCCTCTCTTTTGCTGGGAAGTAAGGTGTACACACCACAGCCTGGATTTGAAAGTCTTGCATGCTTTGTCCCCTGCTGGTTCTTCCACCCAGATTCCTGCCTCTCCCTCCACAACCAGCAGGACTAAGGCCTTTTGTGACTAAGATTTGCATGTATAAATCTTTCTTCTGAAATACCCTTCTCTTTCCATTTCTGCCTAAGTCTTGATTATTCTTCAGACTCAGTCTTTTTTCCAAAATATTTTTATTGTAGTAAAATACTACAACCTAAAATTCACCATTTTAAACATTTTTAATTGTAGTTTAGTGGTATTAGATATATTCATGTTATGCAACCATCACCACACCTCTCCATAACTCTTTTCATTTTGCAAAACTAAAACTCTATGCCCACTAATCAATAAGTCCTTGTTTCCCTCCCCCGCCCCCCGCATCCCTGGCAACCACCATTCTATTTTCTTTCTCTATGATTTTGACCATTCAAGGATCTTAAAATAAGTTGAATCATATTGTACTTATCTTTTTTGTGACTGGCTTATTTCCTTAGCATAATATCTTCAAAATTCTTCCATGTTTTAGCATATGTCAGAATTTCATACCTTTTAAGACTGAATAATATTCCATTGTACATATGCACCACATTTTGGTTATCTGTTCATCCATCAACAGACATTTGGGTTGCTTTCATGTTTTAGCAAGTGTGATTAATGCTTCTATGAACATGGGTATAAAAATATCTCTTCAATACCCTACTTTCAATTATTTTGAGCATATACCCAGAAGTGGAATTGCTAGACCATTATCATTTCATTTTTAATTTCTGAGGAAGGGTCATATTATTTTCTATAGTGGTGTACCATTTTACATTTCCACCAATGATGCACAAGGGTTCTAAATTCTATACACTCTTGCTAATAAGTGTTAAATTTTGTCTTTTTGATAGTAGTTATCCTAATGGATATGAGCTGATATTTCACTTTAGTTTTGATTTGCATTTTCCCTAATAACTAGTGATGTTGTGCATCTTCTCATGGCTTTACTGGCCATTTGCAGATCTATGTTGATAAAAAAACAAAACAAAACAAAAAAAACTTTGGTTTCATTAATTTTCTCTGTTGCTTTCTCTATTTCATTTATGTCTATTTTAATATTTACTATTTCCTTCCTCCTGCTGGCTTTAGGTTCAGTTTGTTCCTCTTCTAGGTCCTTAAGTTGTAAAGTTAGGTTGTTGATTTTGTTGCTGACTTTGTTTTTTAATATAAGTATTTATGGCTATAAATTTCCCCTTTAGCACAGCTTTTGCTATGTATGTTTCTCATACATTTTGGTATATTGTGCCTTCATTTTCAATCATTATTTTCTAATTTTCCTCTGATATATTCTTTGTTCCATTGGTTTTTTTGAAGTTTGTTATTTAATTTCTACAGTTTTAGAATTTTTCAGTTTTACTTCTTTTACTTATTTCTTCTTCCTTTTGTGCACAAAGAAGATACTTTGCATGACACTTTTTTAAACCTACTGAGATTTAATATGTGGTCTAAGATATGGCCTATCCTGGAAAAGTTCCCACATGAACTTGAGAAGAATGAGTAGCTGTTGTTGGATGAAGAGGGTATATGTCTGTTAGATCTAACTGGTTTGTTAAGTCCTTCCTTCCTTATCTTCTGCCTAGTTGTTCTACCCATTATTGAGAGTGGAGCACTAAAATTTCCAGCCATTATTGTAGAACTGCCAATTTCTCCATTCAATTCTGTCAGTTTGGGTTTCATTTATTTTGATATTCTGTTATTAGGTATAAAAGTATCATTATTCTATCTTCTTGCTGTATTAGTGTTATTAATGTATTATGCCCTTCTTTGTCTCTTATAAACTTTTTTTGATTTAAAGTCTATTTTATCTAATATTAGTACAGCCACCTCATTTTCTTTTGGTTACTATTTCATGGAATATCCTTTTCCATCCTTTCACTTTCAAACTATTTGTGTCTGTGTATCAAAGTGAGTCTCTTGTAGACAGCATACAATTGGATCATTTGTTTTTATCCATTCTGCCAATATCTGACTTTTTATTGAAGAGTTTAAAGCCATTTACATTTAAAGTAATGATTTCTTCATACAGTTCAGTTCCCTGTTGAAAACAGGGAAGAGACTTCCTTCTACTTTCATTTCTTAGCATATTTACTTCAGGATACACACACACACACACACACACACACACACATACACACACACACCTTTGCTTCACAGAAGCATAAAGCCACACCACACAAATTTCAATATTGCCAAACTGAAATAAAATATTTAGGGCATCTTTTGTCAGCTATAGGCTACAGAGTGTTAAAATCTAGGAGTCGGCTTATTTTGCAGATAAAATTGCCTACTAAAAATAACAACAACAAATCTTAGCAAATTTATGGCTGTAGTACAGTATTGAAGATAGTAGATTCCAGCATTTGCAGAGTGATCACAATCTCTGATAGCATAATTGTGGACCTCAGAACTTGAAGAGTCTTTTGTTTTATTTCGTTTGTTTTCAGAGGGAGAGCGGGAGAGCAAGCAGAGTGGGGGGAAGAGGGAGAAGGAGAGAATCTTAAGCAGACTCCATGTGCCCAGCGCAGAGCCCAACGTGGGGCTCAATCGCACAACCCTGATATTATGACCTGAGCTAAAATCAAGAGTTGGACACTTCACCCACTTAGCCACCCAAACGTCCCTGAGAGGCTCTAAAGAACTAAAATTGGCTACAAACTCTCTCCCATATTTAGAAATTCTAAATTTATTAAAAACCCAACATGAGTATTACCTATTTGATAATGTTTATTGATGGTCATGTACTTGGGATAAAAGTAGCCCAGTTAAGGCTATGTTGTGGTGACTTATCATAAAGCCTGAGGAGCTAATATTTCATCTGGAATTAAGTCTATACAGTAGATTGTTAACAGTTACTGAAGCTACAATTCTTGGTCTGGACTTAAAGTGAACATATATTCTAATATTAAATATATATTTGTCGTTTGTCATGCAACAAGATCAAATTTTTAAAAAGAGGGTTTTTTTACTTCAATGAGAACTAAAATATTTCATAAAAAATTGATGGCTTATTTGTTTAAAGCTTTACTCTGGGGGCGCCTGTGTGGCACAGCAGTTAAGCGTCTGCCTTCGGCTCAGGGCGTGATCCCCGCGTTGTGGGATCGAGCCCCACGTCAGGCTCCTCCACTATAAGCCTGCTTCTTCCTCTCCCACTCCCCCTGCTTGTGTTCCCTCTCTCGCTGGCTGTCTCTGTCTCTGTCTAATAAATAAATAAAATCTTAAAAAAAAAAAAAAAAAAGCTTTACTCTGAATGCTCATCAGATATAAGTAATTCATTATAGAGCTCACAGAGGGCAGAAGGATAAAGTTTCTAATGGTAATGATTCTGATAACAGAACTGTAAAAACTGATATTAAAACATGGTAGCCTCCAAACTTAGAAACTCTACTTTTTGGGGCACCTGGGTGGCTCAGTTGGTTGGGTATCCGACTCTTAGTTTTGGCTCAGGTCATGATCTTGGGGTCGTGAGATCGAGCCCCACACTCAGCAGGGAGTCTGCTTGGGATTCTCACTCTCCCTTTCCCTCTTCGCCCCCTGCCCCAACCCCAAAGCATGCTAACTCACTCTCTCGCTTTCTCTCTAAAATAATAAATAAATCTTAAAAAAAAACTCCATTTTTAATACAATAAGAAACTTTTCTTCATTTTCAAAAATATTCTTGACAACAAAAGAAATGGACAAATGGATTATAAAAGAAATCTGATTGAACTATCATATTTACTTAACAAAATAATTCCTATACCACAGTCCCTTTGCTCAGTTGGGATTGTTATTTCATCAAAATCATCTGTTAAAGAGGAATTTTAAGGCACTAGATTATCACAATGCCTAACAAAAAGATTATTTAAAACATTAAAGAAATGTACTATATGTCAAGAGAATCTTTACAGTTTACTCCCAAGATAAACGCAGGAAGTTCTCCCTGACAAACTTTACCAGGAACTTGATGGCAGCTGGGTTTCATAGAACTAATGCTTATAAAAGGTTACAGATTTATCCAGTTATGGTATGTATGTGTCCATATGGCATGAAGTCTGTCCCCTCTATAAAAGCCACTACTCAGGGGCACCTGGGTGGTACAGCTGGTTAACCGTCTGACTCTTGGTTTCAGCTCAGGTCAAGATCTCATGGTCATGGGGGGCACCAGCGTGGCTCAGTCAGTTACGCGTCTGCCTTCGGCTTGGGTCATGATCCCAGAGTCCTGGGATCAAAGCCCCACATCAGGCTCCCTGCTCAGCGGGAGTCTGCTTCTCCCGCTCCTCCCCTCTCGTGCTCTCTCTCTCTCTCCATCTCTCTCTTTCAAATAAATAAATAAAATCTTTAAAAAAAAAAAAAAAAAA
Source organism: Ursus maritimus (assembly GCF_017311325.1). Lineage (NCBI taxonomy): Eukaryota > Metazoa > Chordata > Mammalia > Carnivora > Ursidae > Ursus > Ursus maritimus. The sequence goes on from NW_024424119.1 coordinate 32,145,291, forward strand.
AAAAAAAAGATCTCATGGTCATGGGATCTTGCCCGGCAATGGGCACCACGCTCAACATGGAGTTCTGCTTAAGACTCTCTCCCTCTCCTCTTGCCCCACCCCACCTACACTCTCTCAAATAAATAAAATCTTTATTTTTTTTAAGATTTTTATTTATTTATTTGACAGAGAGAGACAGTGAGAGAGGGAACATAAGCAGGGGGAGAGGGAGAAGCAAGCTTCCGAATGAGCAGGGAGCCCAATGTGGGACTCAATCCCAAGACCCAGAATCATGATCTCAGCCAAAGGCAGATGCTTAACGACGGAGCCATCCAGGCGCTCCATAAATTAGATCTTTAAACAAAATAAAATAAAAAATGAAAGCCAATACTCAGATAGTAGTAAAGGTTCTCTTAATACACATAATTCCCACTTTTAGGATATCAGAGGACATTGACTAGGACAGAGGAAGCCATTTTATTTCTACTCTCAACCAAAAATTATGCAAATATTCAGATTCCTTTATGCCTCAGTCCTCTGGACAAATAGATCAAATGAATCAAACTAAACAAAAAAGAAATCCCAAAAAAAGCCCTCATTGGTTAAAAGTTTGTGACCTACTATGTTAAAATTGCCTAGAGTTTTACCACTAACCTTGTTATATATTAGAGTGATGCACAAAGACAAGTATGAAAACTCTCCCTTTAAATGTATGTATGGGAGGGCCTATGAATTTTGGTCTGATACCGTATCTTACGCTTGATTTAACTGAATGCTCTCAAAAATCACATCCAGTACGTAAACGAACTCTTTTCCCTAGAAACTTTTAAGACATAAAAATAATAAGGACCTGGAAGGACTTGCCAAAGAAGCCTACCACTTCCACCCATCAGGAGATTTCATGTATGTAAAAGTGTTATGCAGAAAAGACAGCTGCCACTCCATTGGGAGAGACCCTCCCAAGTGCTGCTGATCACTCATCAGGCTATCAAAATGGAAAAATTGACAATAACAACTGGATTCATGCTTCTCATGTGAAGCCAGCACTAAGGGAGAACTGGAGTGGGTTTCGCACAAAGGACTTAAAACCTATGTTTTCTATAGTAACTGGTATTGATAGTGGTATCGGTATTGGCAGTGAACTAAGAGGAGGTAATCTAGTAAAATATTACCATTTTGTTCACAGTAGGGTTATTATGTTAGAAATCACAATTTACTAGAAAAAAAATATGATACTTAAAAAAAAAAAAGATTTTATTTATTTGAGAGAGAGAGAGACCACAAGTAGGGTGAAGGGGTAGAGGGAGAAGCAAACTCCCCACTGAGTAGGGAGCCCAACCTGGGGCTCGATCCCAGGACCCTGGGATCATGACCTGAGCCAAAGGGAGATGCTTAACTGACTGAGCCACCCAGGTGCCCCAAATATGACACTCTTTGCATTACTTTTTCATTCTGTACTTGCAGTAATAGTTCCCACAACCTCATTTCCAATTAGGCCTAAATTATACTCCTGTTATAAACAATTTGGACTTATAAATCCAATAGGCTAATTATGAACAGTAAAGTTGGGACTATATTCATTAGCGATTTTTTATAATAACCAAGTAAAAGTAATGAATATGCATCCAGGTACTCAGGCCCTAAATACGACACAAAAATATTTTAACCAGTTTTACTGGAAGGATGATGTAGAAAAGTAAAGGTCATTTATTTAAGAAACAGAAATCTGGCATTTACAGATAGAGACTGATCTAATACCACTAGATTAACCTTGAGATTCAAATTTTCTCCAGTCCCAGTACAGATAAACAAAAATGATGTCTGTTATATGGTATTTAGTTGGCTACTATAAAAGTATAACTATAGATTTAGATTTAATGAAAGACTTAAAACAGAGCCATATAAACACCTTTTATCGGGTGCCTCATAATAATATTTGGATACTAGATGATAGCCATGGATGTCTTTGTGTATCACACCTGGAAAAAATTACTGGGAAGACAGAACAATTACTAAAGGACCTACACTGTCACATAAATGAGATGGTACTTATGTTATTGACTCCCTCTCAGATGAAATTTATTGAGCTTTGCAAGGAAAATTCTTAAATAAAAATTTAGATTATCAGGCTTCAGAGATAAGCTACTCCTTAGGCCTGGATTTGGTAAAACTTCATAAGGAATTACCAAACAATACTCAGTTAATCATTTGAAACTGCAAGCAATAAAGCATCACAATAATTTTGTGACATTAATATAGGACTAAAATATTTTGTGTACTGCTCATCAAATATCAGATTTAACTGTTCACCACTGGTATACCATATTCAACGCTTATTTCCCCAAGGCAAATTTTTAAAATTTCAGTAAATCTGTTATTCAGTGTTACTTTTTTTTTTTTTTAAGATTTTATTTATTTATTCGACAGAGACAGAGACAGCCAGCGAGAGAGGGAACACAAGCAGGGGGAGTGGGAGAGGAAGAAGCAGGCTCATAGCGGAGGAGCCTGATGTGGGGCTCGATCCCAGAACTCTGGGATCACGCCCTGAGCTGAAGGCAGACACTTAACCGCTGTGCCACTCAGGCGCCCCTTCAGTGTTACTTTTGATCACTGTTTTTCTTTACCATAGACTTGTTGGATATTTAGATGGCTACAACCTACCCAGAGAAAGACAGAAACAGCAATGGAAACAACTAAAAAATTGTAATGTCACTATTTTGTATTAAAGCAAGGAGGAGACTTTAAGGGCAATACAACCTTAAAAAAAAAAAAAAAAGCTTAATTCCCCCTGCTGAAAATAAAGGGAAAGACTTACCCCCTACCTCCCCAATTCATCCTGGCTTTTCTTGGAAAATTTATCCTAGAAAACTTGTAAGTTCTTCCTCTGTCTCTGAAATGCATATAAATCTTTTTATTTTTTTTATTTTCTATTTAAAGTCAATTTTATATATATATACATACATTTATATAATTATAAATATATATTATATACAAATTTATATATAAATATATTATAAATACATAAAATTCCATATTCTATAAACACATATATATATATATGTGTGTGTATATATATACATATATATATATGTATATATATATGGAATATTACCCAGCCATTTGCAGTGACATGGAAGCTAGAGGGTATTATGCTAAGCAAAAGAAGTCAGTCAGAGAAAGTGAAATGTATATAAATCTTTTTAAAAAACAAGCCTCTTGCCAGCTATAAGACCCAGGATTTTCTTTCTTAAGGATCTAGAAACCATCTCTTTGAAACGTAATCAAGAAGAATAGTGTCCCTATCTCCCAGTTTTTGCAGGAGTGTAGGAGTCTAACTTCAGAAGGCTTCATTTCAACTTGCAAAATGACCTCCTTTTTTACATGAAGCAAATTAGCTAATGCATATAGTCATCCCAAATACCAAGTAAACTTAGTGCGAATTATATGTAACAAATAGTGCTTAAGCACTCTTATTTTGAGGACCAGGCATTAACTATCTTGAGAACGTGTGTGTAATGAATTGTATTTGCTTCACTATATAAAAGGGTGAAATTTCTGTCTTTACAATCACTTGGGGGATTTCCTGTGATACATACTACACTCTGAATGGTACTTATTCAGTAACAAAAATGTTTTCTTTCTCTTCTACCTTACTGTTATAGAAATTTTCTGGTTTGATTTTGAGTATTAACTATTTGGTTTTAACTGTTATTTCCCCAATGAGTTAAACACAAAATATCAAAACAAAACATGCGTGTGTGTGTGTGTCAAAATATAGCAATAACCACAGAAAATGTCAGAGAAAATTACTTGGCGTTTGAAGAAATTGCAATGAATTTACGCATCAGTTTGGGGAAAATTATCTTTACAATACTGATTCTTCCAATTCATGAACAACGATTTAGTTCATTTCTAAATTCTGTATTGAAAATTGTTTTTCTATTGTCATTTTGTTCCCCTCTTTTGTCTTCAACTTATTAATCATAGTTATTTTAAAATTCTTTGCTAGTTGAAACATGTGGATCATATGCAAATCTTCATGTATTGTTGTCTTTCCTTGTGATTATCAGTCATATTTCCAAATGCTTTTTAAATATGTTTATGCTGAGCACTGTATTAATACATTTCATCTTTCACCAGTATTTCAGACCTTTAGTCTAAAAAGGGGATAATTAGATTAACTTAATCTAGTATCATATATAACTAAATTGGGATTGGACTTCAGTTTTACAAACATTAAATCAACTTCCATTTCACCTTTGTTCTTAGAGTATGTCTTTGATTACAAGCCTGGCAGGTCTCTTGGACTCCAACCCTAAAAGCTGAGTAGACTCAGCTCTGAACTTCTTGAGTTCCATCCTAGCTTTCTAACCTCCATTTGGGGTTGGCTTAAAAATCTGGTAGATCTTAAGGAAAAGAGCAGAAAGTATTTAAGGCAGGTATTCTTCCTGTCAGTCTTTTTCCCCCCTAGTCGCATGAAACTGTGGGAGATTTTGCCTTTTAGAAGCTTTTTGTGTATCTCCCTAGCTTCCATTCAACAGCAAATTCAGCAACTGTACTGTGAAGAAAACTACACATGTACTTCATTCAGTCTCTTCAAGTTTCTAATTTTCCGATCAGCCTTGTAAAACCTTGCTTCTTCTTTTTATCCAGGCAGAAGTCCTCTACCTGGGTGTGTATCCAGTATCTGCATATATCCCCAAACTGTAAAATGGCTCAGAGATCATCTTTGTGGGTTCACCTCAAAAATACCTCCGAAAAAGTTTAGTTCATTTTAGTCTTTTTTTTTTCCTCAAGATTTATTTATTTGAGAAAGAGAGAGAATGAGCACAAACATGATCATGGGAGGGGCAGAGGGAGATGGAGAGAGAGAATCTCAAGTGGACTCCCCACTAAGCTCAGAGCCCGAGGTGAGCTCAGATCTCAAAACCACAAGATCATGACTTGAGCCGAAATCAAGAAGTCAGAAGCTCAACCAACTGAGCCACCCAGGCACCTCTAGTTCATTTTAGTCTTAACTGCTCCCAAAGCTTTCTGATTTCATTACAAAAATGACCTGTATAATTAAATTTAATTTGTTCCTCCTGGTTTTTCCAATGGAATCATTGGCTAGTCACAACCTACCATTCTATCAGAAACAGTATAAGATTTACATATCCATGTAAGACTTACATATCAATAGTAATTGCCCCAATTATCACATCTCCATTTGTGACGCCCTGATTTCATTACCTTTTTTAAAAAATAGGTTTTTCCCTGTTTTAGACCAGGTTTGGGTTAAGAGAAAAAAACATGAATGAAAATCCCTGTCCATATTTTCTATCATTAACATCTGGCATTGGTGTGGTAGATTTGTTACAGCTGATTAATCAATAATGCTACATTATTATTAACCAAAATATATTTTTAGGATATACTCTTTGTGTTGCAAATTCTATGGTCTTGACAAATGCATAATGACATGTATACACCATTACAGTATTCTATATAATACTATATAATTTATTGTCCTAAAACTCCTTGTTTTCTCACATATCTAACCCCCACCCTCCCCCACAGAACCCTGGCAATTATTGAGCTTTTACTGTCTCTAGAGTTTTGCCTTTCCCAGAATGTTAAATAGTTGAGGTAACATTGGATTAAGTATTAAGTATGTAGCCTCTTCAAACTGACTTTTCACTTAGCAATATGCATTTAGGTTTCCTTCACATCTTTTCATGGCTTGATAGCTCATTTCTTTCTATCGCTGAATAACAGTCCATTACATGATGTCCCACAGTTTGTTTATCCATTCATCTATTGAAGAGTATTTGACTGCTTCCAGTTTGGGGCAGTTATGAATAAAGTTGATATAAAAATTCATACGCAGGCTTGTCAACCTGAGTTTTTAACTCATTTGGATAAATAACAAGGACCGCAACTGCTGGATCCTATGGTAGAACTGTGTTTAATTTTGTAAGAAACTACCAAACTGACTTCCAAAGCAATTGTACCATTCCCACCAGCATGGAATGAGAGTTCTTATTTCTCCACACCCTTAACAGAATTTGTTTTTGTCAGTGATATGGATTTTAGTTATTCTAATAAGTGCCTAGTGTTATTTCATTGTTTTAATTTGCAGTTACATAACGTTGAGCATCATTTCATATGCTTATTTCCTATCCATGTATCTTTGGTGAAGTGTCCAGATCTTTTATCCCATTTATTTGTCCATTTATTTGTCCATTTATTGATTGATTGAGGCAGGGGGGACACAGAGGGAGAGAGGAATCTTAAGCAGGCTCCACACCTAGTGCACAGTCCAATGTGGGGCTCAGTCTCATTGCCCAGAGATCATGACCTGAGCCAAAATCAAGTCAGAGGCTTAACCAACTAAGCCCCTCAGGTGTCCCCTTTTATCCATTTTAGCTGGGTTGTTTTCTTATTTTTTGAATTTTAAGGGTTTTTTTTTATTTTTTGAATTTGAATTTTTTTGGTTGTATGTCTTTTATCAGTTAACTGTTTTGAAAATACGTTTCCTCGTCTGTTGCTTATCTTTTCATTCTTTTATAGAGAATCTACTAATTGTCTTTTACAGAGCAAAACCTTTAAGTCCAATTTGTCAATTTTTGCTTCCGTGGTTCTTGCCTTTGATGTTGTATCTGTCATTGCCAAATCCAATGACGCCTAGATTTTCTCCTGTTATCCTCTACAAATTTGAGAGTCGTACACATTTTATTTTAGGCCTAGAACCCATTTTGAGTTAGTTTTTATGGAAGGTTTAGAGTCTGTGTGCACACTCATTTTTTTGCGTATTAAATTCAGTTGTTCTAGCACTATTTGTTGAGATTAGCCTTTCCTCCTTTGTCAAAGATGAGTTGACTATATTTGTATATGTCTATTTCTTGGCTATTTGTCCCACTAATCTATTTGTCTATTGTTTCATCAATACCACACTGTTTTGCTTATTATAGCTTTATATAGTCTTGAAATCAGGTAGTGTCAGTCCTCCAACTTTGTCTTACCTTAAACATTGTGATTTTTGCCTTTCAGAATCAGTAGCCTCTATCTGCAAAATAACTTCTGGGACTTTGGAATTACACTGAATTCACTGATCAAGTTCTTTACCCTACTGATGTGATAGATTATATTAATTGGTTTTCACATGTTGAACTAATTGTATATGCACAGAATAAGTATCACTAGGTCAAGGTGTATATTTATACAAGGTTGCATTTAATAATTTTTTAAGGATTTTTACATCTATGTTAGTGAGAAATACTGTTCTTTGGTTTTTGTTTCTTATAGTGTCTTTGTCTGGCTTTGGAATTAGGATAATGCCTGCCTCGTAAAAATTAGTTAGGAATACTCTCTTCTATTTCTGAAAGAAATCTTAGAGAATTGGTAATATTTTTTTCTTTAAATGTTTGGTAGACTTCACCAGTAAAACTATCTAGGCCTTGGTGCTGTTTTGAAAAGTTATTAGTTATTGATTCAATTTTTTGGTAGATACAGGACTATTGAGATTATCTCTTCCTCCTTGTGTGAGTTTTGGTACTGTATCTTTCAAGGAATTAGTCCATTTCATCTAAGTTATCAAATTTTGGGGCACAGAGATGGTCACGATATTCTTTTATTACCCTCTAATGTTCACGGGATCTGCAGTGATGGCCCCCTTTCATTTACCATATTACTAAATTGTGTCTTTCCTCTTTTATTCTTGGTTAGCTTGGCTGGAAGTTTATTAGTTTTATTGTTCAAGGAGCGACTGTTTGGTTTTGTTGATTTTCTCTATTGATATTGATGTTTATTCTCTTTTGATATCTCTAGTGATATCCTTTTCCTGTTATCAATTTCATTGATTTCTTCTTTTGGGTTTTACTTCTGCTTAACTTTGAATTTAATATTTTCTTCTTTTATAAGGTGGAAACACAGATTATTTTAGAACCTCCTTTTGTCCTAACACATTCATTAAATGCTATAAGTTTTTGTCTAAGTATTGATTTTCTTGCATCTTACAAACCTTGGTAAGTTTTCATTTTTATTTAGTTCAAAATTGTTTTTAAATTCCTCTTCAGTTTTCTTTGTCCCCTGTGCTACTTAAATGGATTTTGTTTAATCTCCAATTTTTTTGAGACTTTCTAGCTATCTTTCTGTAATTGATTTCCAGCTTAATTCCATCATGGTCTGAGAGCACACTTTGTAATAATTTCTATTCCTTTAAACTTGTTAGTGAATGCTTTGTGTCCCAGATTATGGCCTATCTTGATAAATGTTCTATGTGAGACTGAGAAGCATGTGTATTGTTTTTGGATGAGGTATTCTATAAATGTCAATTTTATATATATATATAAATATATACATATATATACATATATATAAATATATACATATATATAAATATATACATATATATACAAATATAGAAATATATATAAATATATACATATAAATATATATATAAATATATACATATATATAAATATATATATAAATATATGCATATATATAAATATATACATATATATAGATATAAATATATACATATATATATAAATATATACATATATATATAAATATATATAAATATACACATATATAAATATATATATAAATATACACACATATATATACATATATATACACACATATATATACATATATATATACACATATATATATATACGTATATATATATGTGTATATATATATTGTTTTATGTATTTATCTGAGAGAGAATGAGAATGAGAGAGAACACGAGCAGGGTGAAGGCAGAGGGAGAAGCAGACTCCCTGCTGAGCAGGGAGCTCAATGCGGGGCTCAATCCCGGGACTCCCAGATCACGACCTGAGCTGAAGGTAGACGCTTAACCAACTAAGCCACCCAGGCACCCCAAAATGTCAATTACATTGATTGCAAATGTCAATATATTAATCAATGGTGCTGTTCATTTCAACTATATCCTTAATTATTTCTGCCTGATAGTTCTATCAATTGGTGATAAGTAAAGTCACAAGCAATAGTAGTGAATTCATCCATTTTTCCTTGCTGTTCTTAGTTTTTGCCTTATATATTTTGACACTTTCTTCTTAGATGTATACACATTAGAGACAGTTATGTTTTCATGGAAAATTGTACCCTTTATTATTATTAATGTCCTCTTCATCCCTGATAATTTACTTGTTCTGAAGTCGGCTTTGTCTGCAATTAATAGTTATTCTACTTTTCCTTTGATAACTATTATCATGGTACATCTTTCTCCAGCGCTTCACTATTAATTTCTGTGTCTTTATATTTAAAATGGGTTTCTTGTAGACAAAACACAGATGACTTCTGTTTTTCATCCATCCAAACACTGACTTTTAATTTTTATATTTAGACCATTCATATTTTAAGTGATTGTTGATATATCTGGACTAATACTGATCATGTTTATAACTGTTTTCTATTCACTGCCTTTGTTCTTTGTTTCTTTTTGTTTTGGTCCTTTTCTGCCTTCTCTGGTTTTAACTGAGCATTTTGTATGATTCCATTTTCTCTCCTCCCTTAGCACGTAGTTTTTCTTTTCCTTTTTTTTTTAATTCTTCCTTTGTTGTGTCACAGAGTGCAATAAACACTTAACAACTTATATCTAACCTAAATCCACTTTCAAATAGTAAATCGCTTCACAGGTAATGCAGAACCTAATAGAAAAGAATTCCTGATTATTTTTCCTGTCCCTTATAATGTTATCATACATTTATCAATAAATTATAAAAGCCAAATATATCATTGCTATTATTTTGAACATATTATCTGTTATATCAATTAAGAATAAGAAAATAAAAGATTTTATTCTACTTTCATCTATTCTTGATGTAACATTTTCCTTTTCTTTATATAGATATGAATTTCTGACCTACATCATTTTCTTTCTCTCTGAGGAAACTCAACATTTCTTGCAAGGCAGGTCTGGTGAAAACAAGTTCTCTTGACTTTTTTTTTTTTCAGAGTAAGTCTTTATTTCTTGTTCACTTTTGAATAAAACTGCACCTAGAATTCTGGCTTAACTTTTTTTTTTTCTTTCAATACTTTAAATAGTTCATTCCACTCTTTCCTTGCATGGTTTCTCAAAAGAAATTCGATATAATTCTTATCCTTCAGTATAGGTCACGTGTTAATACTTTTCATTGCCCTCCTCCAACATTTTTTGTCTTTATGTATAGTTTGAATACGATAAAGCCTAGTTTTAGATTTTTTTGGAATTTATCTTACTTTGCGTTCTCACAGCTTCTTGCATCTGAGGTTTACTATCTGTCATTAATTTTGGAAAATTCTCAACTACTATAACTTCTAATATTCTGGTTCTCTCTTTTCCTTATCTTCTCATTATGCCTTACACATTTTGTAATTGTCCCACAGTTCTTGAATATTCTGTTGCTGTTTACCCCCCCCCTTTTCTTCTCTTTGTTTTTCATTTTGGTATTGGTATTGCCATATCTTCAAGTTCACTGATTCTTTATTGGTCCTGTCCAGTCTGCTGATGAAACCATGAAAGGAATTCATTTCCATTACAGCTGTTTTTTAATTGCCAGCATTTCCCTTTGATTCTTTCATGTTCTCGTCTTTTGCTTCCGTTACCTTTCTTGCATGTTGTCTATTTTTCCTATTACAGTTCTTCACATTTTAATGATAGTTGTTTTAAATTCCTGTTGTGAGAATTCCAAAATTTCTGTCATATATGTGTCCAGGGCTATTGCTTCTTTTATTTATTCAGTTGCATTTTTACCTTTTAGTAGGTCTTATTCTTCTTTGAAAGCTAGACATGATGTATCAGGTTTAAAAAAAAAAAAACGAAAACAAAATCGGATTTAACAAGTCTTTAGTGTGAGACTTTATGTTTATCTAGCTGGAAGTCAGGCTGTGTTTGTTGTACTTATACTATCAAACACTAAAATTTTTCTAGTACTGTTTTTGTGTTTCCTGTGGTCTCTGGTCTCCCAAAAGACTCCTTGTTAAATAAGGTCTAAGCTTTGCAGTTATTTCAGCTAATCCCTATTATTATAAAGAAGTACTATTGATGTAGTGGTTAAAGTATGGAAAAGGTGAAGCATTCCATAATCATCTGGTTAAATCTTGGTCTTTTAGTGAGTCTGTGCCCCTGGGCTATGACATTCACAAGTGCTTCTCAGTGTTGTTGTTTCTTTCCTCCCCTTAGTTATAACAGGAAGACTGGTGGAGCTGGAATTGGGTTTTCTTTTGCCCTGTACTGAAAGCTAGAGGAGGTTATAGTTGGATATTTCCTTTCTCTCCAGACAGTTAGGTCCTGATAAAACAATTTCTCTTGATGGCAGTGAAGGAGAACAAAATGATCTGGGTGTACTTGAAAAGGTTACCTCTCCTCCTCCTTTCTTGGAGGCTGGAGATTTTTCCCAGTCTTCATTCTGAGAACCTTGTGGGGTACCTGGACGTTACTCACGAACGGTGTTAGAGCCCCCGCTTCCCCCACCCACCCACCCATCCCAGACACCACAACCAAGGCTGGGCTTCCAGGATTTTTAGCTCTCAAACTAGGCAGGACTCAGTCCCTAGCAATAAGTAATTACCTTTAAGTATTCCTACCAGTTGCTAACTCCAGCAACTGTTCAAGTTGAGCTGTAATTCTCTGTATTCATCCGTCTTTCCAGTTTGGGAAATAGTGATTTTCCTTGTGATCTCAATTCTCTGAAGGATCTAAGAAGAGTTGTTTATTTTCAGGGTTTTTTTTTTTCCCCAACTTTTTCTTGTGAGGAAGAATGTGATGACATCTATGTGCTTTACGTGTGAAACCAAAACTGAAAGTCTTATTATCTTTCTAATATTTCCTTCTCAATGTTCCAAACAGGAACAGGTAAAAATTCTACTTTCAGCTCTCCCATGATGGACTTTGGTTTAAAGAGGCTGTTATACCCATGCCCTCCTTCTGTTGCCCAGTTCTGTTTCCTTTCCTTCTTGTCCACTCTTAATGGCCCAGGAGAAAAAAAAATAAAGGACTTTCTCCTTCCTCTTTTGATTTGAATGGAACATTTTATGTCATATTTGAATTTTTGCTATCCTATAGTTTTTGATTTTTCAAGTATGCTAGAATGAGAAGATGGACTCTTATGCTCAAGTGAGCTGAAGTAATTTAAAAACCTCTTATCTCAAAGAAAGGACATTCGTTTTTTTGTTGGGAACAAAAAAATAACTTCAAATGACAGTCAAAGCTAAGCGGTTACATTTTTAGTCTGGCACATATCAATCCTTCTCCTGAAAGATTAACCATTTTTTTTTAACAAGTGTAAAGACAAGAGAAAAAATTTTACAGACTATAAAATTAGAACTCAATTTATTTCATAAAAACATTACCTATATTTATGCTTACTGAGTATTCCTATTTTATAGTATACTTTTCACAAATTTTGTCTTAGTTTCTTTTTAAAATTTTTCTCTTATGAATGGTTATAAAAGGCTCAAAAATGTCAAAAATGATAAAGTCAAACAATTCAGTTTGGAAGTAAAACAGTTTCTTTAGAGTCAACAAGTATGGAAATAAAACAGAATAAGCTAGCCTTTAACTTCAAGTTTTAGCATTCCACTCTGAGCCATATTTTAAGAGATGTGAAAAAATACTCTTTTAAAACTGAATAACAGTAATCCAATGCAATCAATGGCAACAATAAAACATAATTGGCTGATCTGCAAAGTGGAAAAACTTTTGATTGCATATATGCAAGATCAGATGTAGCAAATCCATATGCCTGCAAACCAAGCAGCAATCTCAACAAATATGTTATTTCAGTTCAAAATAAGTGAGATGTGGCTAAGTGAGACAGCAAAGAAAAGTTCTTAACATTACCAAGTTTTGGTATGATTGCTTCTGGAGGCAATGGTTGAAATTAAATCTATTTATTCCTATTTAATGAGCAACTTCTATATGCCTATATATCCTATTGACATAAGTCATGTTCTCAAGAATTAAACATACTCATATAAGGTAGAAGTAAATGAAGTATATAGATGTATACTTTCAAATGTTGTAAGCACAACAAAACCAAAGAATAAAGAAAGGGTATGATAAAGTTTTGGCCTTGTCAGGAAGTATATGAAATATTTTTTGAGGAAGGGATTGAGATCTGAATGATAACAAAGAGTCAACCAGAAAAAACAAACTGGATGTGCCAACCAAAAGAAACAGCGTGGGTACAATTTCAATGCCAGGAAAACACAAGTGTGAAGGAACCACAGTCAATTTGATTGAAGCAGAGGGTATGTGGCAGCTTGAAAGAAAATGAGACCAATAAGCCCAATTACAAAAGACTTTTGAAGATCTTGTGTCTTTTTAAAAGGAAAGAACAGCATTTGAAGTGTTTAAGTATAAAGGAGCATTGGAAGAAAATGAAGGTATTTTGATCAAACTCATGTCTCTAAAGAATGGCTCTGGAAGCAATATTGAGACAAGACACAAAGAGACAGGAATAGACACAGGTAGAATCATTAGGCAATCATTTCAGTATTCAAGACATAACAGTAACTTTGATAGGACAGAAGAGAAACAGAAAAGTAAATCAACTCAAGAGATATTTAGAAGGTAAAATTAATAGGAGTGATAATCTTAAACATCAGGCTCTGTAGCATATTAAAAAACTTGACAATCCTGACTTACAACAACAAATACATATTTTCATGCTCATAGTCTCAGATGCGCAGGTGTGCAAATACACTACCATTTATTTTATCTAAACTGGACTTGTCTACTCCAGCTACTGGCTGGTTTCAGGTCTGTGCTCCATGTGCTATTATTCTGAGGTTTAGGATTAAGAGTGTGCAGCTATTCTGGGACACTCTGTTTTCATAGTGGTTCTAAAAATGCAAGAGGGCAAGCTTAATCACATCAGTGGAATGGGGAAGTATGAGGGAAATACCGTAAAATAAACATAAGAAATGCTGTGGATATATAATCCTACTATAGGGGAGTAAAGAATTTGAACCATAATTCAATCTATCAAATTTATGTATACAATATGGTGGTTATGGGAGGGGTAGGAGTCCAGAATGATCCCTATAATTGCATAATTTCTATGTATTATTGTTGGATGGTAGTGCCAGTAACACATATAAGGAGCAAAACAAAAACAAAAACAAAAAACTCTTTTTATGTGAGTGAAAAAGGAGAACTCAGTTTTGAACATGTGAAACTTAGTTGTCCTTTAAGGATCTAAGAGGAGAACTCAAGTAAACAACTAGATATAAGCCTCAAACTTGGAACAGATAGATACTGCAAATGAAAATATGCATGGCTTCTTTGTATAAGTGGCAATTTCATCTTAGATATGGACAAAATATCCCAGGGAAACCACAAAATGAGAAAAGGGTAGAACAGAAAGTTGATATTGAGGAACCCAAATACTTTATATTTAGATAAAGAGCTGTGCACTTCTAAAAAGATAGCAAATGATTTGTTAGAGAGGGAGGAGGAAAACTAGATTACTTTATGTAAGCCTAGCAAGAAGCAGTTGCAGGTATCAAAACAGTATCAAGATAAGGAATAAAGCATGCTCATTGATTTAGTTACATGAGGGATTACTGCCAATTTAGAAGAACAATTTTGGTGGAGTGATGAGGTTTGGAACTAAAATTATAGTTTTTAAGAGTGAGTGAATAGTAAGTAAATGAAGGCAATGCTTAGAACACTTTTTTCAAAGTTTTGTTAGAAAAGAGATAAAAATAGAATAGTATTTTGAGATATAAGAGGATAGTGGAATTTTTTTTTTTCTTACTCTTTTATTTTCATTTCCAAGGGCAGTATTGGTGCACTTAAAATCCAGCGGGAAATATTCATTTTAGAAAGAGTAGCTGAATATTCAGAAGACTGAGGGAATAACCTCTATGCAGGAGAAAATATGTTCCAGGACATATCAGGTACAATCTAGCCTAGTTAATAAGTTAGATGAGAAAAAAAGATAAAATGAAAGTCAGAGAAGTCAGAAAAATGAAGACATTAGAAATCCCCAATTCTCGGGGCGCCTGGGTAGTGCAGTCGTTAAGCGTCTGCCTTCAGCTCAGGGCATGATCCTGGAGTTCCGGGATCGAGTCCCACATCGGGCTCCTCGGCTGGGAGCCTGCTTCTTCCTCTCCCTCTCCCCTGCTGTGTTCCCTCTCTCGCTGGCTATCTCTCTGTCACATAAATAAATAAAATCTTTAAAAAAAAAAGAAAAAGAAATCCCCAATTCAAAGAAAATGGACAGAATAAACAGAATGAGAGTAAAGAGAATTTACTCTTGACAAGATCACAATTAACTTGATGAATCATGAAATCTGTGTATCAAAGGAAAATTAATTTTATTATATATATATTTTTTCATAAGGTGAGGAAGTAGAAAATCCAAGGTAATCTATAAAATAACCTGTTAAAACTAATTATTGTATTAGGAAGTTTGTGGGTGATGGGGCCATTTTTCTCATGCTTTTAAAAGCCACCCTAGTGTCATGTTTATACTGTCTCCTAGGGTTCTTTCAGCGTATTAAATCTTGTACCCTAGGAGACACCCACAATTTGATAACCTCTACTTTATCCAACTTTAGTTTTAAGATCCCCAATATCCCTTGCACATGTTCCCAGCTTCTGCAGGCATACACAAGCAAGGTCTTACTACCTTTTTGCATTATAGTTCCTTTCATTTCTTACCAGATTCCATTTATCCTTAAATACAAATTGTAACTTAATCCTCTTTACTGGGATTTGGGCAACGAGGGAAAGTGAGTACATATTATGAGAGACACACATGTTGTCTTGGGGAAGACTCTTGATCTTCTTCAACCAAGGCTTAGTGACAGCATTTAATAGAAAATACTGTGCCATTTGAACAAGTCAGGGAGTCCTAAAAAATATGTACTTCCAAGACTTTTCAGTGCATCAATCCAAATTCCTCATCTCATGGATCCAGATCCCATTCTTTCCCAAACAGGACTCCAACTTTGGCATATCACACCTAACTCTTTGGGAGTTCAACTAATACAATAGTTTATTCCTGGCCAGGCCCTCAGTTTTCTCCGATCTCCTTTTAAAGAGTTTCATGAAAGCCTTCTTATAAGCAACCAGAGACTCTTTGCCTTTTGCACTTAGATTTTCTTGCCTATTAATTATTCTCATTATAGCTAGCCAATTCCGTTGTCCAAATAGTTACTATTTTCCCCATATTTTTCAAATGCAGTATATTTCCTATCAACTAATACATTTCTCCCCAGCAATATACCATTCCAGTTCACCAAAAGTGAAAATTTTAACAACTGCGCTTTTATCTTAAGCTAGGGTCTCTGTGTTCCACCAACTGGAATCATCAGTAAGAGGTCCTTATTGCCGGTCTGGAAGCAAGTACCCAACTACAACACATTGCCCTATCATCTGCTTTCCTTGACCCCACTTCTCATATGAATTGCCTTAGCCCGAGTTTCCTAGTAAGCAGATACTGGTAGAGAGATTAACTTTTATGAGACCTATTATGGCATTCCAATAATTGAGCAAAGTTGAGTAACAGGATATTTTCTAGCTACTTTTGTCTGCGTTGCTAACATTAAAAAAAAAAAAAAAAAAGTCCTCTGATGGCCCAGTTTTTGTTTCCCTAACTTTCATCTCATAGAATTTAAAAAGATGAATGTGAAATCATCTTTGATGACTGTTAGATTTCCCCCCTCATCCTTCTCATCCATCAACACAAATATGATTTACTCTACAGGTTTAAAATAAATATCTAAATAGCTAATTCTTGTATAAAGATGAAAGTTTTAACATCTTATCTGAACATCTGATTATGGCAGGAAGCAATCAATAGTTTAAACAAGACAATATCATCTTTTAAGAGGCCAAAAGCTTGACTTGACAAAGAATGTTCTAGTTATAAATATACTACTGATTTTTCAATAACTTATTTTTCAACAGCTCTGATTTCTTATCCAGGAAATATCTGAAAATGAAAAATTGTCCAATATTCAACAAATTGCCAGAGTTGAATAATCCATAAGCAATTACCATATAGCTGAAGATTCAAAGATTAAATTTCAATTATTCCTTAAGACATCCTATATCTGCTCCAATTTGATACTATATTTTAATAGATTTATTGCAAAACTAAAGTTATCTTAGATAACCTAATAACTCCTTCTATTTGTATAAAGACTGTTGTTGTGTCTGATGTTCCATGTCAAAGAAAACTGGTAGATTATAATTCTTTCATTTATTCAATTATTCAATTCTATTTCTTTAGCACTAATTCACTATAACTAGGAAAAGAATAAAGAGTAAGATGATTATTAGCATCCAAAAATATTAAAATAAGGTTTCAGGATTAGTATTTTTTTTAAAGAACATTTGCATTTCTTTTTTTTTTTAAGATTTTATTTATTTTATTTATTTGACAGAGAGAGAGGCAGCGGGAGAGGGAACACAAGCAGGGGGAGTGGGTGAGGGAGAAGCAGGCTTCCCACTGAGTGGGGAGCCCGATGCGGGGCTCAATCCCAGAACACTGGAATCATGACCTGAGCCGAAGGCAGACACTTAACAACTGAGCCACCCAGGCGCCCCAGGATTAGTATTATAAAACAATATAACCACACAACTATCTAATACCTTATTTACAATCCATGCTTTGAGGGCAAGAAAATCTTTTGGAGCTTCTGTGAATGGCTACCTACAAGTTCTTTGTGACCCATACTATCATTTCTAACAATTTCGAGAAGTATCTCATTTAGGTCATATTCCCAGCTCTGTATCCCCTCCACTTCAATAACTCAGTCAGTGATTCTCCAGAACAGGCAAAGAGTGTGCATATTGTTAACAAATTATTATTTCCCTTCTCCCCTTCCCCTAGCATCCTCTTTAAAGTTTCCATGTCCAACAACTCATACATAAATTTAGATTTTCTCTTCCTCTAGGATACATGTCAATGAATATTCTCAATTATCAATGGTTACGCAAGACTGAGTGAATACATATATGTGACTCATTCCTATTCTTTCTTATTAAAGAAAAATATTATTTTGTTTAAATTTTTTTTAAAAATTCTTAGGACCAGGGGCACCTGGGTGGCTCAGTTGTTAAGCGTCTACCTTCAGCTTGGGGCATGATCCCAGGATCCTGGGATCAAGCCCCACATCGGGCTCCCTGCTTAGCGGGGAGCCTGCTTCTCCTTCTGCCTGCTGCTCCCCCTACTTGTGTTCTCTGTCAAATAAATAAATAAAAAATCTTTAAAAAAAAAAATTCTCAGGACAAATTGCTCAGTATTATCAATGTAAAACAATTCTACCATCACACTAAAATTAGTACGGTGACATTGTATATACCTACTTCAAAATTTTGCTTACAGAAAGGGCTTGTGTGATCTGCCCACTAATTATCTTCACAGGAAAATAAATTGCTTTTTAAGTGTGATCAATAAAAGAAAATGTTCTTTGAGGAGTGTCTCACACTCAAAATTGTAGCCTGAAAAAAGAAATCAGAGGTGATTGTCTATGACTATGATTTTAAATACATGAAGTATTTTTGCTGGCAAATTTTCACAAGTTGAGGATTATAATTGGTACACTAGCAAAACCAAGATTTCTAATGTACTTTCAAAATGGTCAGCACTATTCCTTTCAGCACAGTTTATTTATTATTTATATATAGAAAATTCATATAAGTTAAAACATTTTTCTTCTAAATGAATTTTATAAGTTTATTGATTTAGATTACTTACATTCTTCCTCATATTTTGGCTGTTCAAAAGTCTTTTCATTTCTAAAATAAAGGCAAACCTTGAAAATTTCAGATGTGAGAGAACAGGAAAAAGAAATCTGTTTAATTATGTAAACACTGCTGTTACCCTCAAATCCAATAAAACTGCCGTAACTACAAGTCATTCTAGACTTCCTGATTTTCAAAGACATTTCCCACTTTTATTCCTTACCCTCCTTGACTTCTGAACAGTGTTATGTCATTTCCTTAACAACAACAACAACAACAAAAACCCTGGGACTCAGTAGGTTAACTGTCTACCTTCGGCTCAAGTTATGATCTCAGGATCCTGGGATTCAGCCCCTGCACTGTGCTCCCTGTCAGCAGGGAGTCTGCTTCTCCCTCTGTGCTTCCCCCTACTTACGCTCTCTCTCTCTTTCCCCCAAATAAATAAAATCTTTAAAAAAACAAAACAAAACAAACCCTCTCTCTCCTCTCTTGGGGCTTGGGTTTAAGGATTCCACTTCCATTAAAGCTCATTTGTTGGTACTTCTGTGGACGTCCCTTCATCGATCCAGGTCTGTGAAGGTTTATATTTCCCAAGAGGTCTGTACTTGACCCTTCCATTCTTTCTATAATCTCTGCCTTGAAATGTTCTCCATTCTTATGGCTTAACTGCAATAATCTGTAGTCTTAATTCTTACTCTTAATTCTGTATCTCTAAAATCTGAGCACTTGTTCTAAACTTACTACATATATAAAATTCAGCTTGTTTAAAATGCAATTTATTTCTTCTCTTACCAAATTTGTTCCTTCTTCTGTATTATGTATCCATGATAATTGCTTAAAACGTGGTTATACTGTTTACCACAACAACCACATCAATTCATATATCATGTTCATTCTAATTCCCAAAACTTGGCCAAACCGTATTTTCTTACACTGTGAAAACTAAGAAAGGCTAGACTAAGTGTAATAGTTTACGCTGCTATCATCCCTTACTTGGATACCTGCAAAGGTTTTCTAATTTTCTTTCTTAACACTAGTTTTCCATACTTTCTCCAGAATAATGTTTCTAAAATATGGATCTGATATATTAGTTTCATATCACAGTACCTGGTACATACTAGTGGCTCAATAAATATATATTGAATTCAGATCATTCACCTTCTGAAGTCTCCAATCTATAACAGATTATCCTGTTTGACACATGATAATGATAATAAAACCACTAGCTATATGTTGCCAGGAGCTTTTATCTTTTAGGAAGGACAGAAATCACTTGAAGGAGATTGTATATGTTTTGTAAATATCCACTTGAGTGATCCCCCTTAATTATGTAAATGTTGGGCGAGTCAGCATCCATTGACTTACAAAGAAAGATATAAAAGAAGCTTGTGACATCATCAAGGACATTACTGAGATGCCAAAATATTTCTTGATATTCAAAGTTGGCTGTGGGGCCCCGGGGACCAGAGTGTAAAGACTGCAACATCTTTCACAAACACAGGCTTTTTGAGAGGTAAGGAACAAAAACTCCAGAATCTGCCCTCTAGATTTAAAGTTAAGGAGGCCTATCAGGGTGGACCGAAGTGTCTCTGACAAAAGCACAGAGGTAGGGGAGAACAAGTTGCCTGAAATAAAGTTATCCAAAAAACTAAGTCTAGACTTTTGTTGAAGCTCAACACTGAGGTTTCAAAATAGATAAAGCCATTTCGTCCTCTTTTTGTAAGTCTTGCTCAAGATGTCCATTTGGAAACTAGATTGCCTTATGCCTTAGTTCAAAAGGTATCCAAGTAAACGTATTAGCAATAAAATATCCAAGACTGACAGTTTTTTTTTAAATTTAGTTTGTGTATATGGAAAATTATATGGATTTATTTTTAAAATAGTGAATTAATCTTGCATTTCTGCCATAAACCCTGCATTGACATGATTAATTTTTCATAATGCTGGATTAAATTTTTCATAATTTTATTGAGCATCCTTTGTCTATGTTCTTAAAGTTATTGGTTTGCTTCTGATTTCCCCTTTAAGTTTTGGTACTAATGACAGCATTAATTTTTTATAATATAAAATATTAATTTTACATTATTTCCTATCCTTCTATTTTCTAGAAGAGGGTTTCTCAATCTCAGCACTATTGACATCTTGTGCCAAGTAATTCTTTGTTAGTGGGGTGCTATCTTACTTTGGACTTTTTAACTCTTGAGTTTTTAGAAATGTGCAGTTTTATATTCAAATAATTAAGAACTTCTGAGTAATATTTATGTAATATATTTTTGTCTATAACTTTACTCAACCTATTATGTCATTATATTAAAAGTGTGATACCTATAGACAGCATATAGTTTGGGTGTTAAAAAAGAAAGCCAAAGCCCAAAATGCTTCACTTAGGTTAAGGCCTCAAGTCAGCAAACTAAAAGACTTAATATCTAAGATTCAACCCTCCATAAATACAACTTTTATATATATTATCATGGGAATTTCCTGGTCAACACTAGGAAATTTAGACAGACCACTTCTGTTCCCCCTAGAAGGGTGACGTTGGCTAAAACGAAGGATTCTTTGCTAATAATTTCTTTTTCACTTCCTCTCTGCCTTTAAAAGCCTTTCCTTTTCTGTAGCCCTTTGGTGCTCCCCTGTACTTGCCAGAGGGGATGCTGCCTGATTCATGAACAGATTAACATAATCTATTAGATCTTTCAAATTTACTTGAATTTTTATTATTTAACATGGGTTTGATTTTTTTAACCCAAACTAGTTATCCCTGTCTGTATTTGGTGCATTTAGACCATTTCCATATAAAGTGCTCATTGATATGGATTCATGAATATCTATGGTTTGGCTTGTTTTCTATTTGATCTATTTGCTATTTCTTATTTAGTGTTTTCTTTTTGTTACTTTGGGTTTGTGATTCCACTTCCCATTTTAGCTCCAATTTAGGTTTGTTTGTATACCTGTTTAAAAATAGTAGTTTCCCCAGAGTTTTAAATATACATTTTAACTAATCAGGGTCTTCTTTTACATAATATTACATTACTCTACATACAGTGAAAGAAACTCAGTGTACCTTCAATTCCTTTATTCCATTTTCTGTGCTAATCTTGTCACTTCCTTTTTAAAAATATGCTGTAAATCTACAATACATTGAAATAAGTTTTACTTGAAATAAGTTGGTGAACTGTGGCCTATAGGCAAAATCTGGCCTCCCAACTGTTTTAAGTTTTAGTAGAATAGAGCCATGCCCACTTGTTCACCTATCATCTATGACCGATTTCACACTAAAACAGCAGAGCTGAGTAGTTGCAACAGAAGCCAAATGGTCCACAAAGTCTAAAATATATACTTCTTCTCCCTTGACAGAATCTGCCAATCTCTGATTTAGACCATATAACCAGTTTCAGAGTAATTAAAAATAACTGCTCATTTTTTAATTGAATCATTTCCAGATTATCTTCATTTTTTGTGCAGATTCAAATTTTATCCTAAAATATTACTCCTTCTGCCTGAAATATTTTAATATATTCCTAATAGTGATAATCTACTAATGAATTGTCTCAGTTCTGTTTCTATTTATTTAAAATCCCTTATTTTAACTTTAAGTTTCAAAGATATTTTCACTGGTTATAGCATTCTTAGTTGACAGAATTTTTTCTATTCTTGTAGTACTCCATGGTCACCACATTTGCACAGATTCTGACAATATGAAGACATTTATTTATTACCTTTCTTCTTTTTATGTACTCTGTCTTATTTTCTCTGGTTGCCTTCAAGAGTTTTTCCTTTGCTTTGCTTATTAGCAATTTGAATATGACATGCTTTGTGTTTACTTTCAAGTATCTACCCTACTTGAAGTTCTATAAAGTTATTAGCTCTGTAGTTTAGTAGGGGTTTTTTTAAACAATTTTATAAATTCTGAGTCATTATCTCTAAATATTCTCTACCCCATCATCTCTCTTCTCAAGATTCCAGTGGCACATATATGAAGTGGTTAGGCATTTTCTCACAGCTCTTGGATGTAGTGTTCCATTTCTCTCCCTGTTCTGTTTTCTACTTTAGTTTCACTATGGGTAACTACTATTGACCTACTGTTAAGTACACAGATTTTTTATTTGTCTGTGTCAAGACTACTGATGTACCCATTAAAAAACACATTCTTCATCTTTGTTCCTCTATTCTTTATCACTAGTGTTTTCTTTTTTCTTTTTTTTAAAAGATTTTATTTATTTATTTGACAGAGATAGAGACAGCCAGCGAGAGAGGGAACACAAGCAGGGGGAGTGGGAGAGGAAGAAGCAGGCTCCTAGCGGAGGAGCCTGATGTGGGGCTTGATCCCAGAACGCTGGGATCACACCCTGAACCGAAGGCAGATGCTTAACGACTGCGCCACCCAGGCGCCCCTATCACTAGTGTTTTCAATTGAATTTTTCTTATAGTTCTCACCTTTCTACTGAAGTTTCCCATTTATTAGTGCATGCGGTCTTCCTATTTCACTAAAGCTTTTACAATATCAGTCATGAATATTTCATATTTCCTGTCTGATAGGATTAATATATGTTATCTCTGAGCCTCTTTCTATTGACAGTGGATTGCTTTTCTTGCTTTGTTTCATTTGTCTCATTTTTTAATTAGAAGTCAGACATGATTAATACAGTTAAAAAAAAAAAAAAAAGGTAAATAGTCATTTTCTCCAGAAACGGGCATCCTATTACTGGGCATCTAGCCATTCTTAGTGTATGGGCAGAGTGAAACTAATCAGGAGCTGGGCTACATTTGGGTTGCTTTGTTAGCTGTTGTTAGGTCTTGTTCTTACTGCACCAATGTCTTCAAAATCTTCAAGTGTTACCTTGCACTTAAGGCAAGGGCTGGCTGTATTCCTAGAAAGTTTTTCCTCTACGCTCAGCTTTCACTTTGTAGGTCTCAGAGATCCCTCCTCACACTATTGCCCTTCTACCAATGATAAACTACTGCTTGTCAGTGATCCGTTTGGCTCCTGGCTAAAAGGCCTATGAGTGCTTTTTCAGGCTCAACCACAGGAATACACAAAGGCTTTACCCAGCAGGCTTACAGGGGAAAGCTACCTTCCCCATACAAGACTTGAGGCACAGTCAATACATTAAAGTTTCTGAAGAGAGTTACAGTCAAGGACTCAGGCCCCCCTTGGCCAGAAAGGCTCTTACACAAATCTGCATTCCTAGACCAGGAGCCTCCATTCAGAATCTTCCTTATCTGGGCCATTTGGCAAAAAGCCTTCCTCCATTTGCCTCTGTCAATACCTCTTTATTGGAGCGTAGTGGGAGAACAAGAACCTTAAAGACACTTTACTCACTTTTCTACTCCTAGCCCTTCTTCCTTGCTCTCCTCCAGTCTGTAGGTCCATACAACTGCAAGCACTGTTTGTTCAGGGCTCTCCCCACCATGAGATGACCCCCATATCTGTGTTGATTCACCTTATCAGCAGGTGAGCATTGCACGTGGGGAAATGGAACGAGGAGCTGGAAATTTCTCCAGTTTTCTTGCCTAAACTAAGTGATTAAACAAACCTTCGACTATTACTTTCATTGAGCTTATTGTCTCAGTTGCTGACTTTGACTCCTGGCAGCTCAGCTCCATCAGGTTTAGCTAAGGTCTTGAGAATTGCTGCTATATTTGCTAAGCTGGTGGTGAGAAACAAGATTTAAAAAATATTATCTCCCTAAATCTCAAGTGTTGGGCTATTTCAGAGATCCTAACCTTCTTCCGGTGGTAAGAGAGTTTCCAATACGAACACGGGATGCTTTCCTTCCTCTCTCCAATAAATAGAGGGATTATTTTTAATCTTTCCTCCAAGCACAATGTGTCTTCACCTATGTTCTGGAGCTTACGGGTTTTACTGCCCTACTCACAATGGCTTAAGGCCTTCATAGCAGAGCAGCATCTGGATGGGGCTTTGTATCTTTTAACAGCAATTGTTACCTTCCTCCAGTACACGACTGACATGATTTACTCACTCATCCACCCTAACCCCAATCTTTCTCCTGAATGCCTTCTTGAGGTCCACAGAGAAAAGCCAAACTGTGGGCCCAAACTATGCATGTTTCTTTGACTCCCACAAGTTCTACGTCTGTACACTAGACCAGATTCAGCTTGTAGTTTTTTCTGTATTTCTCTCTTTTTTGTATAGTGTGCAGCATGCTTTCCTCTCATACACTATAAGAGAAAACCATGTGTGTTTCCATCTTGTTTCTCTCTGGATTCCAACTATTTTCCCTGTTACTTCAGCTGCCTTATGGATTCATGAAAGGTTATGATTTTGTAGATTATCTAGCGCTTTCTGTTGCTAGTTAGAAGTGATGCTCTTTCCAGGTGTTCTTTCTACATCCTACACAAATAGCGTATCTTATATTTTGATGGAAGCATTTACTTGTGTGTGTCTTTTTATTTCTAAGATCAAAGTCACTTTTATTGGTCCAATTCATAGATTTAAAGCACAAAATTGATGGAATAGCTATCTCCCAAACTATGTTCTCATTCTTAAAGTCACTGTCCACGTAAATTTGGTTTTCATTCCAGTCTATCAATGAACTTACCAACTCTTTTATTACATCATAAGTTTGTGACAGAGGAATTAATATTTAACATACCATACAACAGAAAAAAAAATCCAGTGTAATTATTCCTGCTTTCCCAACAGAAATGATCTTTTCTAATGTATCATTTATTCTCATTAACAGCTGTGCTGACAGAGACCATATTTTAGTAAATTCTTGATTCTGTCTGCTTCATGGTTATAACCATATTCCACATATCCTAGTATAGGTTTTACAGGTATAGGTGCCATTATGTAATACTGTAGCAGTGAAAACACAATGTCATTCTTTGATTTCTCCAATCCCAACAAACTGCATAGAGAAGTTCCTTGATATTTTGTATACCAAGGCCATTAGGGAACAATGATATTTGCTCAATTGTCCAGTGACAACCTGCCATAAATTTGTAACAAATCCCAATAATATAACCTATTCCCTTCTAGCACTCTCAACCATTGACCTTTAAAGACAGTAGAGTACATAAATATTAGAATATTCACTAGTCCTTTTTTGTATGAGAATATGGGACTTCTCTCAACATTGTTAATGATTTTCCATGAGAACTATTGTCCAATTAGTTCATTTGCTTATAGCTTCATTAAATCTTCCAGATTGATTCCAGCCTCGATCATTCTCTTGAAATAGAGGTCCCTCTAGTGTTCCTATCTGGTTTAGCAAATCTTTTACTCCTGTTGACAAAGCTCTAGTAACATTACTTTGGACACACTCAGCAATTCCAAGACCAACTCCTTAAATTTCCACGGACTATTTTAGGCTGCATGAACAGATCTGATAAAGCCACAGCATATATTACTGCCATTGAATATTTATTGTTTCTGTGCAATTTTGGAAACTATATGCACCCAAAAACAGTATGTCCCCCATGAAAGTGTCACTTAGGTATTGTCAATCCCATACTATATTCCTATCTGGGTGTGATATATCACATAAATGTCCCTTATGTACCTCCAGAGGGATATTATTGGTAATATCAAGACATCAAATCACATCCAAACTGACCTCCCTTGAGGCTCTTCAAGTCCCATTTGCACCTTCTTCAAATGCATTCCATTAACATGCAGATTCCATATATTCAAAGTAGCAAATAAACTTCTGACATGCTGGGAAGGCAGCAGCAATCTCCTTTGTCACACCCAGGCAGCTGTCTTAGCAATGCATCGCCTTGATTAATAGCCACACGGAGTGACAGAAGCTCTGCTGCTCAGCATTCTCCACCCTCTATGATTCATTGGTAGTATTTTTCTCAAGTCATCAGAAAAATAAACAGAATGGTAAATATATACTATAAACGGTGAATCAAATGGTAGTAGGTGGTTACTGATAAGTTGAGTTATCATGAGTACTGTGTCACATCTTTTCACCAAATTATCTAGGTGGAGTTTTGGGGCAGAGCTCATAAATCAACAGTCCAATTCCTCTTTTTGGAGAATAGACATTCAGAGGTTTCTCCCAGAAACTGCCATTAGTGAATACAAGATTTGACAAAGAGCTAACGGTCTTATTCTCTTGCTCTGAAGCACTCTTGTGGAAATAATGTGTTTGCTTTCTTACCTGAGATCATGACTCACTTATGAGCATCCTTTGTTTGCCACAACTTCCCCCATTTCCATTTACTGGTTCTTTGGTCCACATATTTCCCACCATGGTGGGGTTTTTCTAGCTCAGAGGTATGGTCCTCCATAGCGTGCACAATAACAACATGCATGCTAATGCTTATCTTCTCCAGACCAGAAGAATTTCAAATTTTTGACAGTAATAAATATGCAGGTACATATTGCTAAGAGCATTTCATAGGAAAGGTCATTCCTGCTAGTAAGCCCTATTAATATGTTTTCCAGAATGTCTGTAATCAGCATGTTTATGGTAGATTTTACAGCTCATCTTTCTTTCCTGAGTGTCCCAAACTGAGGAGAAATAGGTTACAATGCTAACTCTTTCCTTTCCAGTAATGAATAGACATAGACAACGAATATATAATGAATAAAGAATTATTTGAATGGAATTTGTGCTATTCATATGACTGAGTTTATATCTATTGTGTATGGTATTAATGAATAAAGAGAAATCTAGGCCATATGCATGAAATACACATCTTTCTATAGACCAACAACAACTAACGTGAAGGAACAGTTATAACTGATTTTGAATATAGCTAAGTGTGTTTAGTCAAGATTTGTGGAGAAAATACCTATGTAGTAATACGTTATTTACTTTGTTGAATAATCATGTATAAAATGCATATTTTTATGTATTAGGTAACATATATCCATTATATATAATATAGGATTATCTATGTGCACACTGATTGCTATAGATGTTTTGTGTGTTTTCTATGGCTGAAATTGGCTAGGAAATTGATGCAATACATTGATATCTCTAAAAAATCCATTTGTCTGGAGACATGCCAACTTCATAAATAATAAACTGATCAATTGAAATGATGTGGAAATCTGAAACTAAAAAACAGTGGAGGTATTGTTTTCAATCCTACTCACTGCTAAGGGAAACAATTACTAAAATGTTTGCAAAGCCATTTGTAGATTGAGAACAAAAACCAAAAAAGTTTTTCCACTTTTGAGTATACATTTGAAGAAGTAATGTGTAATAGAGGCAAATACTTTTGAAAAATATTAACTACTTGAATATAAAAGATTATATTTTCTTAAACTATCATAAATCCTTTTCTAAAGGATTTATATATTTTTTCAGGCCACATTTACAATAGCTGGAAAATTCCACTTGGCCATGAGTTAAAAAAATAACTACTTAAGTTTCTCAAGGGAAACTGCAAGAGTTTTGTTTTGCTTTGTTTTTTCCTTCTTGTTCATTCCAACCAATATTATGCTCTCAGTATCTCTGAAACTTTTCTTAAAGATTTACAGTCCTCTGGCTACAATGTCAATGTCAGAGTTCAGATTATAGCAAGGTAGACAAATTTCTCTTTAACAAAAACTATCAAACTTTGGGAAAGAGAGATTAAAAGATTACATATAAACTTAAACAATCTAGCCACTGCCAGAAAATACTAAAATACTGTTCTCTGCCCTACTTTAGTTCTCTTTTATTCATAAGGGGAACGTGCAAAGTGCACAGAGTTTTGTATGCCATAGTGAAAACAATTATCAAAATCCTGAATAACATCACTAAAGCAGTTGATCTGTTCACTAGAGAAATAATCAAAATTGAAAAGACCATGGATCAAGAGCTAGGAGCACAAGATACCTTCTTGAACTCAAGAGGTGGCACATATGCAATTCTCAGAGAAAACCATTTTACTTATGTCCCTAGAGATCCTTCTTGAATATTTAAAGAAAAAAAATCCAGGGGCGCCTGGGTGGCACAGCGGTTAAGCGCCTGCCTTCGGCTCAGGGCGTGATCCCGGCGTTCCGGGATCAAGCCCCACATCAGGCTCCTCCACTATGAGCCTGCTTCTTCCTCTCCCACTCCCCCTGCTTGTGTTCCCTCTCTCGCTGGCTGTCTCTATCTCTGTCAAATAAATAAATAAAATCTTTAAAAAAATAAAAAAATAAAAAAAATAAAAAAAATAAAGAAAAAAAATCTGAAAAATAAATGAACTGTTAAACAACCCCTATCTAGAACCAAGATTTTTTTCTGGAAAGTCAAGGTTAAGAATTCTTCATGTACTTTTTTTTTTTTTTTTTGAGATACCCTCCAGAGTTCTGCTTAACTTTAATTATTTCTATTTTTTTTTAAGATTTATTTATTTGAGAGAGAGAGCCAGTGCATGCACATGAGAGAGAGAGAGAGCAGGGATGGGGGGGAAGGGAAGACAGAGAATCTCCAGCAGACTCCCTGCTTGGCACAGAGCCCAACAAGGGGTTCTGACACGGGGCTCTATCCCATGACCCTGAGATCATGACCTGAGCTGAATCCAAGAGTCAGACCCTTCACTGAGCCACCCAGGTGCCCCTTAATTATTTTCTTTACTGTAATTCTTCATTCACTTGGGTTCTTCTATATTGCTCAAGCTGGAAATTTTTTCTTGAACAGCTGTAGAAGTGGCTCTCGGGTCTTTTTCCTAAAACTACCAAAAGTGCAGAGGTCTACCCCTAACTCAGATATTGCCATGAAATTTAATAAAAATTTTGGTTATCGCTGCAATGCACCCAAGAAGATAAGCCTTCAAGGCCACTGTACAACTACAGCTGAAAAGAGAGCCACATTGTGATTATGACTGTCTTCTAACTCTAGGCAGTCTGTAATTCCCCTTATTCATTTCAAAGTTCAAATAACTGTGCCAATCTTTAATCTATTTAATGACTTAGGAGCAACCTATATCATTTGCTATTTCCCTATCTACAACATAGGAGAATGAGGATCGGTGTTTGAGTACCTGTTCCATTTCCCTATTATTACTGTATTAATATCTGCTTGTCTTTGGGTACAATTTGGAGACTATAAGATTAAATATAAACAGGAAAATCTTTAGTATTTACTATGCAGCAGCCCCCACTTAATTTCTTTTATAACATTCTCAATCTAGACTTTGTTCTACTTTTCAGACATTAACGAACACAATTTATGTTTCCTAATTTTGATTTACTGACAGAAAGCTGAGGCCTAGATTTAATACTTAATAACTTTCTTCTTATTCCTTTGCTGAAACCAGTTTTATTCACTTCCTACGTGACTTCATTATCCTTGGTCTTAAAAGACCAGACAAACACAGTTTTAACCTTTAGCCCTCCTTCAAACATTGACACCGTGCTTTAAAAAAAAGAAAGAAAAAAATAATGATGATATTAGTAATAGCTAACATTTATGTAATACTTAGTACATGCCAGGCCCTATGCTAAGTATGCTATACATATTGATTCATATAACCTACACAGCAACTGTCTGAAGTTGGTAAAATTATCTCTGTTTTATGGATGGGGAAAGACAGTGAGCTGTTAAGTAACATGTTCAAGGTTACATAGCTAGTAAGTGGCAAATTTAAAAAGTGAACCTTTTTTGTAAGTAATTTCACATTTATAAGTAGACATTTGATATGATTCCAAGTGATTTGAAGAATATGTACAAAATCAACCACACATTTATTGCTTGAGCACAGTGCTGAAGTATTGGTATTCTAAAATAAAAGACTTAATTCTATTAGCACATAAAGGTGTGTTTTACTATGAAATGCATATATATTATAGATGTCATAAAACTTATATTTTATTTACACCCCACCAATATTTTAGATATATGCTAGTATGCTACTAAGATACACGTCACTCATATGAAAAGTGAAAATAATATTACTGGTCTGGCTCATAGGGTCCTATGAATATAAAGGAGATTTAAAAAGTTACAGTCATTAAGTTATTATACAACTGAGTTGTATCAAGAATATAGGTAAAATAATACAACAGTAGTTAAACCTTCAACTTTGGAAATATCAGTGACCCTATTCCTGACGGTTTTCCAGGAGTTGACAGTTCCCTGTACATAGAATATATTTTCTAATGTAATTTTGAGAATGGAACTATTTCCCCAAAACACCCACTTATAAAATATGTAGACAAAATATTAACTGAATTCATATGGGACCAATGAACCCAACAATTTACTAATTAAAATCGACAAGTGAGCTCCATTCCCTGACGATATCTTACTGTTAAATACTTACTTGCCTCTTAATTACTAGTATTAGGATTAATACTAGTCTTTTGTTTGTTTGAAGATTTTATTTATCTGATAAAGAAAGAGAGAGGACAAGCAGCGGGAGTAGCAGAGGGAGAAGGAGAAGCAAGCTCCCCACTGGGCAGGGAGCTCGATGCAGGGCTCCATCACAGGACGCTGGCTGGGATCATGACCCGAGCTGAAGGCAGCCGCTTAACCGACTGAGCCACCCAGGCACCCCAGATTAATACTATTCTTTAAAAAAATCCCAAATTACTGCTCATTGCTTATTATCTAAATCCTGGATATTTTTCAGATAGTTACAGAACCAACCATGCTAAAACAATGAATCATCACTGATAAGTATTAATGACATATTTAACCACTGAAAGAAAAAAAAATCAGTTCAAAGACCATAAAGAAAACAAGAAAATATAGCAATACCCTCTTCCTATTTACCCCCTTTTGCCACTCCCTTTTTCCTGATTTAGGTACGCTAGGGTTCCTACCAAACATGGAACTTAGTAGTACTTTAATGTGTCTAATATGACCCAAATCATTTTTCTCAATCCACCACTACTCCATGAAATTCCTCATTCTGCTTGCATCCAAAGCTGTCATTTCACAAAAACAAGAAAAAAGGAATAACACTGAACCATCATCTAAAGGAAAATGTAACCCTAACAAAAAGAATGCAACAAGAAGAAAACACAAGGGGAAATGTGAAAACACATGATAGAAAATATAAGAGATCTGAAATAATTGATAGATGAGCTCTGATTGGTTTTTGACTAATGGTTTCAGCAATAAGAACATGGTGTCTAGGGGCGCCTGGGTGGTTCATTCGGTGAAGCACCTGCCTTCGGCTCAGGTCATGATTCCAGGGTCCTGGGATGGAGTCCTGCCCTGCTTAGGGCTCCCTGCTCAGTGGGGAGCCTGCTTCTCCCTATCCCTGTGCCCCTTCCACTGCTTGTTCTTTCTCCTCTAATTAAAAAAAAAGAAAAGAAAAAATTAGAACATGGTGTCTAAGCAACATAGTCTCCTTGGTTTTGCCACATAGTTTACAAATTCTGAGGAGGTAATGGCAATGGCTACTAAAACTGCAGGCTGCCTCATTCAGGGTTCTAGCAGCTCTAGGGGTTGTAGTTTCTGCTCCCTCAATTTTACCTCTGAGATGAACTGAATCATACAATTCTTATTCTTTCTGTATTAGGATTATTCATTCACATCTTTTATATCTTTAGAGTACTTCTCACCAGTATAGGAGAATTCTTCACCCCTATTGAAAGTGGGCTTGGCCATGTGATCTGCTTTTAGTCAATGGAATATGGGTGGGTGGAAGTGACAGAATGGCAGCTCAAGTTCAAGGTCTAAAGAGATATCAGGTGTTCACACTCATGCCCAAAAAGAATGTTGAGACACTGCAAACAGGCCTGAATCCAAACTGCGGCTGAAACCAAGCTCAGCTCTGAAGCAATCTGAAGAAGTTTCTCGGCCTTGATCAGCCAAACTACAGTTGACTTGCAGGTTTTGGTGAACATAACAATAAGCATGCTGTTTTTTCATAAACTATTACGATTTGACAACAGTACAATCTATTTGAAGATTAATGAAAGTTGCTACAATTGTACCATGTGGTTGTAATGATCTTATCATTTGACTTGACAACGAATTCTATTCTAAGACACATTTTTAGGATATTTAGGACTGTTAGGTTTCGAGTCATGTTTTTATCTTTCGTGAGTTTTCTATATAAATTCTCCATGATACAAACATTTATTCCAGGAATAAATATTTTATAGAATGGTAAAGATGCTGAAAATATATAAAATATTCAATATTTTCTTTCTATAATACTTTGTGTAATTTTGGTATAAAATTTCAGAAATATTTTATGAGGATTCATATCCTATCATTGATCCTTCATGGATCTGCACTTGGCCACACTAGCCTGAAAATCTGAAGATTTTCCAGATCTTCAAAAGTATCATGCTAATTTCCCCATCAGGACTTCCATTAAAGTATTCCTCTACCTTAAATATCTTCCCATTCATTTACCCAGATATAATCTGGTTACCCTTGAAATCTCCATTCAACTACATCCTTGATTAAGCTTTCCCTAATGTATCCAGACTAGATCAGTCCTCCTTTTATATGCTCTTATAGCCCCCTTATATAAGCTTTAAATTGTTTTGTCTGATTTTCTATTTCCCCACTCACCTGTAGCTCTAAAAGGAATGTATATCTTATTTAAACACCCACACGTTGAAACTGGGAAGAAAGAGATTAGAGAAACAATTGCAGAATGAAATAGAATAAACCTTTTGTTACGCCCCTGAAGAAATCTGGTATTTCATCTACTTGTCTAAGAACTTCGAATCCTATCCTTCGAAATCCTGAATCTTTTGAATCCTACTCTTCAGAATACCAACCAGTTCTTCTCTCCTGTATATCAGATATTTTACATTTCTGTTACTGAACTCAAACAATGTATAAATATTAATTAGATTATGGTAAGTCTTACTGGTTAACAACTTACATTATGTTCTCTTTAAATGGAAATATTTTTGTTGAGAAAACTTCATGCATGATTTCTTTTTGTACTCTACAACTTCAAACAACAAATCTTAGGTAATTTATATAATAGCAGTCCTGCTTACCATGCATATGTCACAATATAATTCTCAACAAGACAAATATGTGTGATTACATTCACTAAGTAACACTGAAGAGCTCCAAATCATTCACTGTGAAAGCTTTAACTGCTTAAGTAAAATTAGTTTGGCTTTTCATTTAGTTCCTACTTCCTTTCATTCAGAGATTTAGCTTTCAATGCTTGGGAGGAAAAGAAATTTTTGCCTTATTCAAGTTCAGAAACCAGAGGGATCAGGGAAGCCTTGGATATTGAGCTTAATAATTGATCTCTAACGTTTTTGTGTGAAATTAGGAATTTTAATGTAGAGACGGTCAAAGAGAAATGACTAACTTTATTTAAAATTATGAATGACATCAGATTGAAGTAAAATCATTATAACATTGAGCTTACTTTTTCATCTATGCCCTATCTAGTTCTTAAAAATAGGGCTTCATAATATAAGGATATAAAGTAATAGGTGGCTAAAGTGTGATAACAATTTTTTGAATACTTACTACACACTTCACTATGTATTCTATGTGTATATTTTAATCCTCACAAATCTCTCCAGATAGATATTGTTAACATTTTACCAGATAGGAAATTCTGACCTGAGGAATTGAATAACTGAAGTTCACACAGCTGTCAACTGAAAAAACAGAATTATAGCAGAGACTATGTGATTTAAAATCCTACTACCAGGGGCGCCTGGGTGGCACAGCGGTTAAGCGTCTGCCTTCGGCTCAGGGCGTGATCCCGGCGTTATGGGATCGAGCCCCACATCAGGCTCCTCTGCTATGAGCCTGCTTCTTCCACTCCCACTCCCCCTGCTTGTGTTCCCTCTCTCGCTGGCTATCTCTCTCTCTGTCAAATAAATAAATAAAATCTTTAAAAAAAAATAATCCTACTACCAGGAGAGAAGATTAGCAGATGAAGCTAGGATAAAGCTTCTGGTATATGCCAGGCCATAATAACCTGTATATTTGCC
This sequence comes from Ursus maritimus, assembly GCF_017311325.1. NCBI lineage: Eukaryota > Metazoa > Chordata > Mammalia > Carnivora > Ursidae > Ursus > Ursus maritimus. The sequence goes on from NW_024424119.1 coordinate 32,179,802, forward strand.
AGAAGTGGATGACAGATTTGGCTTATATTTTTCGAGAAGGAAGCATGGAAAGTTATACTATTTACAGATTTTTCTTTTTTGATAGAGTCCAACCTGAACAAATACAAATTGATTAACTTACATTTGCCTTTTTTTTTTCCCTAAGATTTTGTTTATTCATTCATTTGAAAGAGAGAAAGAGACCACATGCATGTGCCAGGGAGGGGGAGAGGGAGAAAGAGGATCTCAAGCGGACTGTGCTGAGCACAGAGCCCAACGCAGGGCTTGATCTCACAACCCCAAGATGATAACCTGAGACAAAATCAAGCATAGGATGCTTAACCAACTGAGCCACCCAGGTGCCCCCTCAACATTTGCTTTTTTTTTTTTTTTAATTTTTTTTATTGTGTTAGTCACCATACAATACATCCCTGGTTTTTGATGTAAAGTTCGATGATTCATTAGTTACGTATAACACCCAGGGCACCATGCAATACGTGCCCTCCTTACTACCCATCACCAGCTTTTAAAATGCTCCAGAAAGGGACAAATAATTGGTAGTCAATTATCTATGAAAAATTTAACCTGAAAGAACTTACATTTTTCTCAGTGGATTTGGCCTTGCTCTATAATTTAAGCATCAGTAATATTAATTCATTTTCCTAAGCACTTTATTTTTAATGTTAATAAAACAGCATATTCAGATAGGTGCTCTTCACAAATAAGAAAGCTAAAGGTCACAGAATTAAAATATGAAACTGAATCCAGTTTTGCCTAACTCCTAACACATGCTTTTACTACAATACAGCTCTAGCCAAAATGCTGAAACAGTGCTTTGTATGTTTCTATAGCTTGTTTTACTTTGAACTATAGTTAATATATACTCATGTATCTTGCCTATTTGGCTTAATAGGGATAAACTATCTAGGTTTATATTCACATAATTTAATGTGATTCTAAAATAAAATTGATCATACTTAATAAATGAAGAAATAAAACATACAAATAGATGAATTTGCGTTAGATTCTGAGTTATTACTACCAATGATACTTCTGCTTGCGTAAGGGTAGGGTCTTGTTAGAAGCCCAGGGTGGGAGGACTAGACTGGAGACCTTGAATCCTTTCCTTCCCTTTCTTCTCACTACATCAGTATTGGTTTTCAAGAAAGAAACTTTAATATATGCATTCCTTCTCTATAGCATTTATTAAAAATTTATTTCATCTAAAAAAAGTTAAATGGCACATTTTACTTTATTCTCACTCAAAAATAGAGATCACTTATAGAAATTTAATTCAATACTGGAGGCATACAAATAAAACTTATTTCTAGTAAGTTCTGTGGTAGGTAAATGGATTATATGGACTTCCCAAGAGAGATCTTTTGCTTTAGTAATATTAAAATTGAAAAGTTTGCTTAAGACATGCAAACAACTGCTCATTTCAAGTAAATGATAATCCTTCCCCTACAATTCTAGAATTCTTTATCTGTACCTCTTTTAAAACCTTATCGTTAAATCTCTATTCACTTTCTGTTCCTCTCCCATCTGTGAGACACTGGAGATTTAGCTAATGTCTTTCAATATCATGGTTCCTGATGTATTTAAAAATATTTTTAAATTTTCAATTATTTTAGATTAGATGATGTATGCATGAATATGTACACAAATAGATTAATTAAGCACAATGCTCTAGAGATATTTAAAATGATTTGGTATAATTCCTGATTATCAAAGACTTCTATCTGGCACAAAGTACAAGAAATCCATGTGCTAGCTGCAAATTAATTTCAGAGCAAGATTGGTTTTATTTAATTTAATGGGCATGTGATATGTATCTCCATCAGTGTGCACAAACTGATAGAATCCTCAAAGATAAATGTGAACCTGGCCTGGGCTTGGCAGACAAAATTTCCATTTTAGATATCAAGATCATTGAATAAAGATGTGTACATAGCAGGTAAACAAGGATATAAGTGTTGCTATGTATCAAGAAAGTTTAAAACGTAATTCTTCATTTAAATTAAAGTTTTAAATTTAATTCTTCTTTAAAACTTTTTGTTTACAAGGACCACTTTATGGCACAACTTTTAAAAAAAAAAAAAAAAAAAAAAAAAAAAGTTTTCTTGTATACTTACTTACCACCAACTGAACTTATCCTGAAATTTATGAGGGCTTAATACAAGCAGTAGAGTCTTGAAGAAGGGATGCAAAAACAAGCAAACAAATAAAAACAAGACCAAAAATACTCCAAAAAACAAAACAAAACAAAAAACCCACAAAACCAGAACAGGGTAAAGAACAAACAATAACACTAATGATATCATAACAGTAAGTCAGTCACATGCAAAAAAACCAGCTATTAAATTGGTTTCAGACTTTGCCTCTACAATATTAAATTCAACAGTAAAATGAATTGTTAATAAGTTGATATGAAAATATTATGAACTAGTAACTTAAATCCAGCTATTTTTTTCCCTTCATAAAGAACACAGAAAATTTCTCAAATATATAAAGGGTTAGAAATAGTGACCTATTCATTGCATAAGACAAAATTATCACCTATATTCTATAGCCATCTTACAAGAGACAAAAATTAAGAATTCAAGCTTGGTAGGGAACAGTGTATTTTAACATCCTAGTCAAGGACCATCCAGCTTAACCCTACAACGGCATTACAAAGAATTGAAAAGAAGGCAAAGGTGAGAAGCTCTCAATGTGAATCCTGGATAACTGTGATTTTGGACAAATCAATGTTCTCAGATTGCATAAATACACACATATGCACATATATAATTTGAAAAATTAATTATCTTCATTCCTCACTGATAAAAATTACCTAGCAGCAGTAACATAAGTTTGTGCTTCTCTTTCCAGGATATATGCATTAAAACAACAGTTAAGCTCTCCCTTCTACAGGAATAAAGAATTTATATTTATATTTATATAGTATATTTCATTAATTAAAAAGTGTCATTCCCTATGACAAAGATTAATCCTATTTACCCAGAAAATAATTTCTCTTTGCTAAAGGAAATAACTCTTTTACCTAAATGCAGTGCCCAGACCCTGGCCCTTTCTTCTACTCAAGTGCAAAATTTTTCTCCATCTCCCATCAAGAACCAGTTAAAGCTTGCCCTCCAGTGTATCATCATCTCCTCTTTGGGCTAACTGCTCAGAAAACGTTGTTTTGTCTTACGTTTTCTTCTCTTGTTGTGGTCTCTGTTCTAACAGTATGACATTCTCTGCCCTTCACTAATTTTTTATTTGCCTATTCTATACAGTACTGCTAATGACTTTAGCCATTACTAGTGTTCCATAACTCACATTTAGCTTATTCTATAAACGGCAAATCATATTATAGTCATAGTTCTAGATTTACTTATGTGTGTTAGTAATATACAATTTTAGGCCTTATATATCTTTAGTATATATTCTAAATAAGCTTCAGTGTCATTGAGTTAAAGAGCAAGGGATGCAATGATGAATTTGTAGCAACACAAAACATTATCTCAACAAGCTAGACATGTTCACTAATACGAAAGGTTTAGGTTTGTTGTTCAATGCTTAGAATAATTGGTCCTTAAGACCCTAATCTAACAAATATAATCTAAAAATATGTATACCAATACCAGGGTAGACAACAGAAACCCAACTTATTAGTTAACACTGAGGTACTGAATGGTCACAAAAATGGGAATACTAAAAAGCACGCCATTAGTATTGAAAGAGATCGTGTTATATGAAGCCTGAAACACACTGAAAACTTTATATCAGTTATTTTTTCTTGTATAGTTACAGTAAAAATCCAAATATAGTTTCTTTTAATTTCTGTTGCCCATTAACTATGTTTAATATGCACTGAATACTGCAATTTCAATGCAGTTGAAAATGTTTTCAGTATTTATTGGAATATTTCAATATTTATTAAATAGTCTTCTTTGGGCTATCTTATCTTCTCTGGATATCATTACTTTTCCCCTCTCTATTAATAGTTTTTATGGCCTAATTTTGTCTTGCTTCTAGACTTACTTGGCCTTAAGCTAGATTCTGATAACTTGATCAGGAGAAATCCATAAGCTTTTCCTACATCTCACTATAAAAGGTTGGGAGTTCAGAATTTACCAAATTTCCCTGTTAAATGTTTGTTCCCTAGTTTAACTGTCAAAGGTCAGTAAATCTTATTTCCCTCATACTTAATTTTTGGGGAGTTGCTTCACTGTTTCACTCAAGAATTAAAAACAGGTATTTTTATAGAATATTAAATGGCCCATAAATATGATAGAATCTGAACTAGTATTTTTTTAATGATGGATATAAATTTTTTTGCACATGACATACCTATGGCAGTAAATTTAGCAAAGTTTATTTGGTTTATGTATTCATCTTTTTTTTCTTTTAAAGATTTTATTTATTTATTTGACACAGAGAGAGACAGCCAGCAAGAGAGGGAACAAAAGCAGGGGGAGTGGGAGAGGAAGAAGCAGGCTCCCAGTGGAAGAGCCTGACGTGGGGCTCAATCCCAGAACTCCAGGATCACACCCTGAGCCAAAGGCAGACGCTTAACGACTGAGCCACCCGGGCGCCACCCAGGTGCCCAGATGTATTCATCTTTAATTCAAGTAGTAAATTAAGACAGATATGCGCTTTAATTTCTGTTATTCAATCACCATAGGAACTGACACCCGGATTACACTTCCCTCACAAGCAAGTTTGAGGCGTCTATTTTATCTTAAATTAGGAAGCATATGCATTTCTGAAGAATAAAATGGCAATATAAAGTGGACATGTAAATTATGAAATTCCCTTTCAATTCTTATTAAAGTAATTTTGAATTTTCTGTTGATTCTACAGATATAAACTAATCCAGGATATTGTTTCTGAACATTTCCACAATATACTGTCACTGAATACATTTGCAAGAGCTTAGTGAAATTTTAAAATTATATAACATGTAATTTCAATAAAGTTAACCACTTATTATTAATTGTATGTAATAGAAGTAAAACAGGAGACAAAATGACATGACCAATTTGAAGCCTTTCTTCTTCCAGAGCACTTAAATATGTTCAAGTTACAACCTTGCTATGAACCACAGTTTAAACAAGAAGTAATGTATTGGGGGCAGAAGCCCATAAAGGGATGTTGTGAGGGGTGGCTGGATGGCTCAGTTGATTCAGCATCCAACTCTTGATTTTGGCCTGGGTAATGATCTCAGCGTCCTGAGATGGAGCCTTGGGTAGGGCTCCACACTCAGCAGGGAGTCTACTGGAGATTCTCTCCCTCTACTCCTCCTCCTGTGAGTAGGGGAACACACACTCACACATACTCTCTCTCAAATAAATAAATCTTAAAAAAATAATAAAGGGATGTTGTGAGATACAATTCAGAACTCCTTTCCTAAATATGTTTAAAAACTATGCAAATTATGAAATCCTATGTGCAAATATATCTTAGTATTGACTAAAACTGAGGGCCTACATCATTCACTGGGAAGCAGGAGACCCAGCCAGCCCCAGCACTGCTGTTGCTGGCTCTTCATCTCCTATCTCCCTGAATGGAGTTATGAAAGAATGAAAAAAATGAAGACAAGGACTATCACTTGCAGCATGGTCAAATAGCTTCTACTGGACCCCAGTCTTGTACATAACTATAAATTCCAGACAAACTAGAAAAAAATGCAATGACTTCAAAGCAACGGATAGTGATCAAATGCAGGTATGTTCTAGAGCTGAGTTGACACTTGTTAAAAAAGAATACTGTCATGCAAGTTATGTGTTTTTTTCCTGGCTTTCAGTCTGAAGGCAGGCCAACATTTTCAATGTGTGACTTTCCAACCTTAAAAACCAAAAATATATTTCAAAACAACTGTACTTCTAAAAACCAAGGCAAGAATCGTGGAAAGGAGAGAGCCACAGAGAAGGAGCCCTAAATCCTGAATACAAACAGTACCTGAATCTCTGGATGGTTTCTAAACCATACATGCATGGTGCAGACTTAAAGTGGCTTTCAATGAATGCTGAAACAAGTAAACTGGGATTTGAGATGTAATAAAATGTTTGAAATTTAAATCTAACCAAATTGCCTATTAAAAAAAAAAAATCCCCACCATTCATAAGAATATAATTAAATGCAAATTATATAATACTACCTTCAAAATGAGAGGAATATAATTAAAATTAATTAGGTATGAGAAACCAGAAAAAAATGCTACTCATTCTTACAGGAAAAATTATCAACAGACTTTAACCCTGCGTTATCCATTGTTGGAACTATCATAGAAAGACTTTAAAAGAGCTAATATATGTGTGTATATATGTGTATGCACACACACACGATGTAATTAAGGAGAAACACTCATAATGTTTCATAATCTCATCATAAAAAAATAAAAAGATAAAACCTTGATGAAAATTCCAGAAAAATATCTAAATAAAATATTTTTTGGAAAAGAAGAATGGAAATGTTGGAGGAAAGAAAATCAGTGATCTTGATGATAGATCAATAGAAAAAAATTCAGTCTGAAGAAGACCAAGAAAAATGGGGGGAAAAAAATAAGAGCTGCAGGAATCTGTGGAACTTATCAAAAGTATAAAGTATAATTTGAGCCCAAGAAGTACTGACAAGAGAATAGAGCAGGAAAAAAATTTAAGAAATAATAGTAAAAAACTTCCCAAATGTGTTGAATATATGATTTTACACAAACAAGAGGCTTAGTAAATCCCAAACAGGAAAAACACAAATAAAACTAAACCCCAGCACAGAAAAGTTGTGAAAAATCAAAGAGAAATTTTTTAAATTAGCTATAGAAAGTGGCATATCATACACAGGAAAAGAGTAATTCATCTTGCCAAAGACTTCAAATGAACAGCCGGGGAGGCAAGAGGAAGGTGCAAAAATATCATTAAGCGGATAAAAGAAAAAGAAAAAAAAGGTAAACAGAATTATGTTCAGATATGAGAATAAGGAACTTTGTCAAGAGCACTGCACCTGTAAATGTTAAAGGAATTTCTTCTAGTTGGAAAAATAAATAAATAAATAAAGTATCAGAGGGGGATAAAAATGAACTATCAAAGAGAAATGAAGAACAGCATATATATTAATATAAAATAAATTTTTCTCCTGGTTTAGCTAAAATACACACAACTATTTAAAGCAAAAACTATAATGCTATCTTTTGGGCTTATAACATCCATAGCATGAGAAAACATGTAGAATGATGAGGTTGTGGTAAATGGATCCATGTGGTTGCAAGTTTTCTATATAGCATATGAAGTACTACAACTTTATACAGACTGCTAAAATTTAATCCTAGAGCAACTACTGAAAAAAGTATCAATGGGTAACTTAAAATGGAATTCTTAAATTCATTCACATAGTAAGAAAACTAGAAAATAAGGATAAGGGGAAGGAGAGGGTACATACAGAAATTGCCTAATGGCAAACCTAAAACAAATATCAATAACTATATAGGATGTTTATGGATTAAAAAAATTCTAATTAAAAGGCAAAGATTATAAGAATCAATAAAAGCAGGACCCAACTCTATGCTATATGTGTCATGAAATTTAAAGCTCAGACAGGTTGAGGGCAAGTGGACAGAAATGACATATAATACAAACCCTCAGCATAAAGCTGGATTAGCTACTTTAATAAGATAAAGTAGACATCAAGAAAAGTTTATTGCCAGAGATAAAGCAGGCTATTTAACAAGGATACAAGACTCAATTCATCAGGAATATAGAACAATCATAAATGTGTATGACCTGACAACCAACCTTTAAAACATGGTGTGAAAACTACAAAATTAAAGAATTAGATAATTCCATGATCACAGAATATTTTAATACTTCCTTTGAACAACTGATTGAACCACTAGACCAAAACAAAACAAAAAACAAAAAACCATAAGACAAAAACCTTGATCTAATAATTATAGAACACTACACATGAAAATGTCAGAATACCCACTCTGTGCTCATATTTTATTCACCAAAATGGACCATAAACTGGGCCTGAAGTCTGAATCAACAGAATTGAAATGAGGGGAAATAAATTATCTGATCACAAAGTAATTAAATTAGATATCAATAACCACAACATATCTAGGAAAACCGAAAATATTTTCAATTAAACAACACACTTATAATCCAGATCTGGGGAACGGAGATCAAAGGAGAAATCACAGAATAGTTCGAACTAAGCAATATACAAAATACAGCATACAAAAATTTGGAGAAACTAAAACATTTATTAGAAGGAAATTTTACCTCTAAGCGCTCACTAAACCAAAATTTTTAAAGGTCTTAATTAATGACCCAAGAATCTGCATTAAAACAAATTTTAGAAATAATCGCGCAGAGTAAACTAAAAGTCAAAATTAAAAAATTTGAAGAGAAAAGTGGAAAACAACAACACAGAAAGCCAGCAAACAAGGCAGAAAATGAATAAAGCAGAAAGCTGTATTTTTGATTTGGAAAATCGGAGAGCTAGCGACAAGGCTGCAGCAGATGCGTTCTCCCGACCCCCACCCCCACCCAAGCAGGAGACTGGAGCAGCTGGCTGCCCAGTGGCCTGCTCCCGGCCGCACGCCAGCTGGTCGGGGTCGGCTCGGTACTAGCGCTCCACGTCCCCCGGACCCTGCCATAGGGCTTACCTCAGCAAATGGAACCAGTCTGTCGGGACACCATTTTCATTCGCCAGGATATTGAATGGAATCCACCCGGAAGACGTTCCCACCCGGTGGGGTCTCCTGGTGAATGCCTCGAGGCAGAGTGTAGTTTCTGGACCCTTCGAGGCACAGCCACACCCTGGCGGGTGCGAGCACCAAACGAGCCGACTGAAATGCTGCGGAGGCCTGGAGAGCTGCTGGAGCTGGCCTGTCCGAGGAGTTCACACAGCTGGCACAGGTGGGCTCTCTGGGGAGCAGGGAACGGTCAGTGTCTTCCCCGTCGGTATGGGGAGCCCGCTGGGAGGAGGCCTGGCAAGCTCACGGGAGCCCAAACGCTGGGCAACAGGAGGCAGCCATGTTCTGAGAGGCTCACCGCCAAGTTGCTTTTGGCTTTTTGCATGCTTGGCCTCAGCAAAGGAGACGGAATGGGACTCGAGGCTGAAGGACGCGGGCTGGGGCCTTTCAAGGCCCCGGGTGTGCAAGATGGCAGAGCTGTGGCTGAGGCGGGAGCTGAGGCGTGGCTGAGGCGGGAGCTGAGGCATGGCTGCGAGGCTTAGGCCACTTCAGCGGTGAGGATGTGGCTGGCTGCTCGGACCGGAAGTAGTCACTTGCGGTATTTTCACGCTAGCTCTGACTGAGGCATCACCTTTGGTGGTTATCTTCCCGCATGCCTGGTTCGCTGTGGTCCGCTGCAGAGGCTTGTGCCTGGTTTGTTCTGTAACCGTGTCAAAGCTCTGGAGGCTGGTTTTTATGATAGTGGGCTCGGGAATCTTCCAGAAGACATTATCATCCCAGCAGAACTTGCGCCTAATCTCCAGGTTGCGGTAGTTAGAGCCCGGGTTAATCAGTGGCTTCTCCTGCTCCAGGAGCTGCTGGAAGAGCATAAAGTAACGTAATTGCCAACAGGTGCTGGCGAAGTAATCGATCTGCTCTATCTCACGCTCCAAATGCAGATCTTTGGTTTCCATTTCAATCTCTTTGTGCTTCCCTCACTCTCCACTAGAAGTAGAAAAGGAATTATCAAAAACATTCTAACAAAACAAAAACAAAAACTTTTGATCAGATCCTAAACTTTCAATCCTAAAGTTTTTTCAGATAAAGTAGAGGAACATGGAACTCTATCGTCTTTTGAGACTTGCTAACTCAAAGATGTTATCCTGACAATGAAATTAGAAAGAGAAATTGCTGACAAATATTCATCATGAACATAGACACAGAAGTCTTTCACAGTATTATCAAACTGGATCCAAAAATATATGAGGAAAATGCATTATAAACAAATAGATTCAATTCCATGAATGGAAGGATATTTGAACTTGTTTAAATTAATCAGTGCAATTCATATTAATGGAATAAAGGACACAAAACATACTATTTCAATAGACGGAGAAAAAGAATTTAACAAAATTCACTCCTTATTCTTAAAAAAAAAAAAATCTCAGCAAACAGGAGAGAAAGACACCTCCTTAATTTGATAAAAGACATCCAGGAGAAACATAAAGGTAATATGTTTAATGTTGAAATATTTAATGCTTTTCCTCTAAGATTACAAAGGAGACAATAAGGTCTGTTATCACACTTGTTTAACATTGTCCTCAAGCATTTATACTTGATTCATGTGCCTAAAAACTAAGCAGTTTAAATACTAGTGTAGATCATATGTCCACCACTATAATCAAGATGCAAAACCATCCTACAGTTGTCCTTGTTTTGATTTCTAATTTGATTTGATTATGGTCAGAAAACACGTTCTGTATGATTTCAATTCTTATCAATGTGCCAAAGTTTGTTTTGCAGTCTAGGATATGATTTATCTTCCTGACTGCTCCAAGGCCCCTTGAAAAAAATGCACTTTTTTATGTTAAGTGGGATATTATATTTATATAAAACATATTCTTTTAGTTTACGGCATTGTTCAGATTGTTTATGTCTTTGTTGATTTTCTGAGCATTCCTTTAGTTTTCAAGGGGGATAGGTAGGTTGAAATCCCCAGCTACAACTTCAGATTTGTCTCTTTCTCCTTTCAGCACTATCGGTTTTTGCTTTGTGCAATTTAAGTCTCTGTTATTTGGTGTGTATACATTTAGAATCATTGTCTTCTTTTACTTTTGGATCTTTTATCATTATGTATTTGAGGGGAGGAGACTGTGTTTCCAATGGCAGTTTAATTTTTAGGGACTTTGCAGTCTTATTTTGGCCTGCTTGGTTTATGTTGTACTGCTTGGGCTCCTACTGGTCTCTGTTGAAGTTGCCTAATTGGGCAGAACAGGTTTTCCCAGACCAGCCAGAAATGCCTCTTATGGGGAAAGCATGTTTGGGATAGTTTTATCAGTGCCCCTTGTTGCCCTAATAGCCCCATCATGGAGAAAAAAATCTCAGCCTATGGATATAAATGAACTTCCTGGACTAGAGCAGTTGGTATGACTGCATCCTTTCTCTTGTTCTGTCTGTGTCCCTTCGGAAGGGAGGAGAATCTCAGGCTTGTGAGGTAAGAAGCTTCTCAGACTGAGAAACCTACTGTAGCTGAGTTTCTTTTACAAGTTCTGCTCTCCACTTTTTTGTCTCTTGACAGAAAAGAGGTGTCTTAGCCCCAGAGAATAAAGAGTGCTTTCCCTGGCCACTTATTTTTGGGGTTCCTGATTGATACTCCTTGATAGTGGCGTCAAGGTTGCTTGACATTGCTCTAGAGACTCCCCTTTGGTTGTGGAAGGATAAGACTACCTGGGCTGCCTTCTGTTGCTACATTGGAGATGAGAAACATTCATTCTACATCTTTCCTCTGTTGTTTGGGAGGATGTAAGACACCTTTCCACTGTGATATTCTTTCATTTCTCAACTTCCTCTTACTACCTTCAGAATTCTTCTTTGTCTCTTGTGCCATTTCTAGGGTTTACAGTTGTGCTTAAATGGTGAGCAGAGGGGGAAAAAATGGATCTATTCCATCCTGCCCAGACTGGAAGTCTCTGAAAGAAATTTTTAAAAAGAAGGAAAAGTTGGAGAACTTATGTTACCTGACTTCAAGTCTTATTATAAAGCTACAGTAATTAAGAGAATGTGGTATTGTCAAGAGGATAGACACTAGATCAAGAGAACAGAATAGAAAGTATAAAATAGAATCACTACGTATTGTTAATTGATTTTCCCTAAAGTTTCCAAGACAATTAAATGTGGAATGCAAAGACTTGTAAACAATTGATGCTTAAAGAACTATATATTCATAAGAATAAAAATGAACCTTGGGGTGCCTGGCTAGCTCAGTCAGTAGAGCATGTGACTTGATCTCTGTGAGTTCAAGCCCCACACTGGGCATATAGCTTACTTAAAAAAAAAAAGAAAGAAAAGAAAAGAAAAAAGACATTCAAACTTTATATCATACCATACACAAAAATAAACATAAAATCAGTCATGGATCTAAATATAAAAGCCAAAATTATAAAATTTCTATAAAAGTGTTTATGACCTTGATATTATCGAATATTTCTTAGATAGTAATACAAAGCAAGAACCATAATGTTAAAGCAATAAATGATGAATTAGAATTTATCACAGTTAGAAACATTTGATCTTTGAAGGACACCATAATGAAAATAAATAACAAGGCACAGATTGGAATAAAATATTCTTAATAAATTTGACAAAAGATTTGTATCCATAATATATAAGGAACTCTTACAATAGTAAAATAGTAAAAAAGAATCAACCCAATAGAAAAAATTGACATATGACTTAACAGATGATTATTAAGAGAGCATACACAAATGTCTAATAAGCATACATTCTCAACATCATTAATCATGAGGAAATTACAAACTAAAAACACATGGTGATACTAATGCACAACTCTTAAAATGGCTGAAATTAAAGAGACTGAAGTTCACAATTATTGGTGAAGATGTGAAACAGCTTGAACTCTGAGACCCTGCTGGTGGGAATATGAAATGGTACAACCACTTTGGAAATCTGTCTAGCAGCTTCTTTAAAAGTTAAATATCCACTTACCAGGAAATTCAGCCATTCCATTCCTAGGTATTTACTCCAAAGAAATGAAAACATATGTCCACACAAAGAACGGTGCAAGAATATTCATAGTAGGGGCACCTAGGTGGCTCAGTCTGTTAAGCATCTGCCTTTGGCTCAGGTCATGATCCCTGCGTCCTGGGACTGAGTCCTGCATTGGGCTCCCTGCTCAGCAAGGAGCCTGCGTCTCCCTCTCCCTCTGCTGCTCCCCCTGTTTGTGCTTTCTCTCTCCCTCTCTGTCAAATAAATACATAAAATCTTTAAAAAAAAGAATATTGATAGTTGTTTTATTCATGCTAGTGGAAAACTGAAAAAAACACAAGTGTTCATCAACCGGGTGAATGACTAAGCAAAATGTGCAATATCCATGCAAAAGAATGCTACTTAGCAATAAAGATGAACATGTCACTGATACAAAAAAACAAGGATGATGAATCTTAAAATCATTATGCTGAATGAAAGAAGTCAGATATATACTTTAGAAAAAGAAAACCAATCTATAGTGACAGCAAATAGTTTGAGAAGGATTGCAAAGTGGTACAAATTAACAGTTGGTGATGGAAATATTCTGTATTTAGTTGTAACAGTGATTTTATAAATGTATACATATGTAAAAGTGTATCAAACTGTACACTTTAGCTAAGAGTTTCTTCTTTTCCCCTTCCTGGGACCTAGATGAATAAAGAAGAAACCAATTTTACATCAAATAGATCAAGGTAGTATTAAATTATTTCTCTACCTCTCGAGCAACAGACAGCTTATCTGTCGTTTCCCTACTAACTGTGTATGTGAAGGTATAAATCTATCAAACTATTAAAAAGTGTGTTTTATTTAGGAAGAAGAGCCACACTGGGATTGAGTCCAGAGTTACTAGTGTTAGTATATTTTTAATTTCTTAACTATGTACCCTTGTTGTTTAAATTGTTGCCATAGAACATATACTCGAATTATATTTTAAAACTTCAATAATGAAAATAGAAAACAACACTATTCATTTTCCCATCAATCAAAGATAATCATTGTCAATATTTTAGTATATGTTTTCTTATAGTTTTCCTTCTATTTTTTCACAAGGGAACTGCCGTGATTATAAAATAATAAATGGTTTACTGTAAATAATTTGAAGTATACATACATATGACTGTTAAGAAAATAAAATTCACCTAAAATCTCATTATATTGATAACCATCAGCCACAGTTTGGTGGCCATTTATTCAGACATCTCTTTTATTCATGCATATGCATACACATACCCATATATAATTTTCCATGTATTGAAGCATGTGTTACATGGTAATTTTTAATAGGTATCCCTTTATGCATTATTTACGGTTAGACCGTGAAGATCACACTAAAACACTATACAATAAAAATGTGTACGTTGAACATCAACCTTACCCAGATTGAGAATAGTTGGTAATACCATTCATACAAAATAGAAAATGTCTCAATTTTGCAATAGAAAAGGTAGGTAATGTGGGGCACCTGGGTGGCACAGCAGTTAAGCGTCTGCCTTCAGCTCAGGGCGTGATCCCGGCATTGTGGGATCGAGCCCCACATCAAGCTCCTCTAATATGAGCCTGCTTCTTCCTCTCCCACTCCCCCTGCTTGTGTTCCCTCTCTCGCTGGCTGTCTCTATCTCTGTCAAATAAATAAATAAAATCTTAAAAAAAAAAAAAAAAGAAAAGAAAAGGTAGGTAATGTAATGACCACTGGCTCATCTGATTAGGTCAGGCCCACCTAGGATAATATCCCTTTTGATTCACCTAAAGTCAATATATTAGGGACTTCAATTATACCTGCAAAATCCCTACACCTCTGCTATATGAGATTACCCAATTACAGGAGCAATATCCCATAATATTCATAGTTTCCTCCAAAACTCAAGGAAATAAGATTATGCAGTTTATACATCAGGGAATGGGAGTTGAGTGTTCAATTTAGAACTCTACCTACTACACAGGGAAAGCAGAAAGGAAGGGAAGCCCATGTGTACTATATTACAGAGAGAATGAAATTTGAAGTGTTTCAGCATCAGATTCTGAAAGGTGTCAAAATTTAAGAGAAAAAAGTTGGGGCGCCTGGGTGGCTCAGTTGTTAAGCGTGCCATTGGCTCAGGGCGTGATCCCAGCGATCTGGGATCGAGCCCCACATCAGGCTCCTTTGCTGGGAGCCTGCTTCTTCCTCTCCCACTCCCCCTGCTTGTCTCTCTCTCACTGGCTGTCTCTCTCACTGGCTGTCTCTGTGTCAAATAAATAAATAAAATCTTTTTCTAAAAAAGTTTACTTTTTTCATATGTGAGATATAGTTGTTTCATTAGTTTAACCTAAATATAGTAATTTCATTGACAGAGTTTATACTATGTTAACTACAGTCATAAAGAAGAAAAGAAATGTGTAAAATGTATGTTAAAAAAAACCTGCAGAAAATGCTTTAAAATTTTTTCCTTTTTTTCTTCTTTGTAATTTGCAAATTCCTGTATCAGTGTTAGTAATTCCTTAATAGATAAATGTTCAAAACACAAACTCCAGGTCCAAAATGCCTGGGACTGAATACTGGCTCTCCCATTTTCCTGCCCTGTGACTTTGGCCAAAAAACTTAACCTTTCTATACCAGAGTTTCATTACCTGCAAAATAGTCAATAATAAAATAATAATAGTAATAATAATAATAATACCTATCTTACAGTACTGTTGCCAGGACTAATTAAGTTAATTATATAAATTATTAATAATAATAAGCTGTAACCTTACTAAGTAACATATAAATACTGTAATTATTATCTTTACAGCATTTTAAAATCTCTTTCACATTGAAATACGACTTGGAAGAATGTGATACTGATATATGATTGCATAAATCATGAAATTAAATGAAGTCAAGTAATTTGTTCAAAATTACAGAGTTGAAATTCAGTTCCTAGACTTGTATTCATGATATACTGTTTCTACCTGTCAGCATTTAATGACGCTTTAAAAGAATACCAGATATTTTATATTAAGACTCTCACAGGGTAGATTTTCTTTTTCAACTAATCACTCACTGCTGAATGACAGCTGTTTAAGAGGGATAAGTAAGCTGGTTTATATCCAAGACTATTAATCTGCTACTCTCATAAAGAAAAGACAATTGGCTGATATAAAATTCTAGATATGCAATATTTTTCCTTCATAATCCACTGCAAATTTCCCCTTTATTCAGTTATTTAGACCTATAGAAGAAAAGTCTGAGCCTAGCTTTTGTTTATAAAGCTTTGCAGCCTAGGTTCCCAAAAGATATTTTGTTTAAATTTCTATTGAGAATTTTTTCCACATGTATAAGGAGGGATTTTTATTCCATCATTTTTTTTTCTGGAATGTTAATAAGTTCACTGCCTTTTTTTTCTGTCTTCAGTAATAATTTGAGGCAAGTTTAATACGTGTAGACTTGGGGTTACAAACCAGTTGAAACTTCAATTTAAAAAACCTTTTTTTATATTAATATGTTTAATTACTATGAATTCATAAATGTTCAATGTAGATAATTTTAATAAATACAGAAATATTTAAATAAAAAAATAGAGACAAATATTGGACTTTATAATGAATCACATCATAATCCATTTGTAGTAAGTAATGAAAGCCGCATTTGTTTAGCAAAAATATTAACATATGAAAAAGCAAATAATACAGTGTGATTTTAATCCTCCGTCATTGGAATTAG
Source organism: Ursus maritimus (assembly GCF_017311325.1). Classification (NCBI taxonomy): domain Eukaryota; kingdom Metazoa; phylum Chordata; class Mammalia; order Carnivora; family Ursidae; genus Ursus; species Ursus maritimus. The sequence continues at coordinate 32,196,169 of NW_024424119.1, forward strand.
TGAAACTATCACATATCACCAAAAATAAATGTTTGGTCCATCTCAGCACCAATTCTTAAAGGAACTGAGGTCTCATTAAAAGTATCAGTTACAAACTGAGGGTTGCTGAATGGGAGGTGGGCAGGGGAATGTGGTAAGTGGATGATGGGTGTTATGGAGGACACTTGATGTAATGAGCACTGGGTGTTATATTCAATTGATGAATCACTAAACTCTACCTCTGAAACTAATAATACACTCTATGTTAAGTAATTGAATTTAAATTTTAAAAAGTATCAGTAACAGAGAATTGCTTAATTGTGTGATTTTGGAGTAGGACAGGATAAGGCAAGTGAAGGAGTAAGATAAGATTAAAGGCCACAATGTAGGAATATATTGCCCAGACAGAGAAATACAATCAATGCAGGTGCTATATTTAAATTCTTATATTTAAGGAATTGCAATCAGAGAGCTTAGTGTCAAAGGTTATCTTTTCAAGGTCCTACTGTGAATACCATCCAGTTTAGAGCTAATAGGTATGAATTAGAGTGGCTCTTGCCCTGTGTTTGGGGTTTGACACTGTAAAAACAGTAGTTTCTGATCTAAGCAAGTATTTAACCCCTCCATAATTAATTAACTTTCTTGATACTGCTATTAATTTTTAAATTATCAATGACAATTGAATATTAAAAAAAAAGCCAAGGTCACCAAAGAATGATGCCTGTCTTCCTTGTAGTTACTCAATAAAAATTTCTTGACTAAAAAACATAAAGCTATTTGCCCATTAGGATTTGCTTCATTTGAAGCCCAGTGAAAGTCTATAATATATATCTTCCAAGCTTTTACTTTGAACTGATGTCTCATTAAAACTATCAGTCACAAAGAATTGCCTAATTGTGTAGTAGGGCCATACTCAAATATCCAATTACGTTTTCTTCAATTAACTTTTACTAGCTGGTGTTTACAAGTAATTTAGTGAAATTAGGTAAAGGGTAAATTACTGTAGCAATCAGAGGTGTATTTAAGTGGTAAAAATATAGAGAAGGACCTACTTCTTCTTATAAATATGCATATTAACACCACTGCCCTTATGATATAACATCAGCCTTCCCCACTTAATGCTAGTAATAAATCTCCACTTGCCACCCTTTCAGAATGCAAAACTACATGATGTATACTCAGCCATTTAAACATATAAGCTTTCCATGAACAGATTTTTAATCTATGCCCTTTAAAGCTACACTCCATTTATCTGCAGATATTCCCCATTCTATACTCTAGCTCTAACATTTTTAAAATTCGTACCTAACTTCCAACTTCATATCACTAACTTCTAAGTCAGAAATCTCCATCACAATTTTCTAAATTGAGCTTTCTGTCCTCAGTATAACTTTTCTTTCTCATGAATTCTTGATTTACATGTTGAGTGTTACCATCTTCTAAAACACAAATTTTATCAGGGCGCCTGTGTGACTGTCATTTGGGCATCCAACTCTTGATTTCACCTCAAGTCATGATCTCAGGGTCATGAGATCAAGCCCTGAATCAGGCTCCAAGCTCAGCAGGGAGTCTGCTTGATATTCTGTCTCCCTCTCTCTCTGCCCCTCCCCCCATGTGTGTGCTCGTGCTCTCTCTCTCTCTCAAGTAAATCTTACTAAACAACAAAAACAACAACAACAACAACAGAAAATTTGTCTGTCCCCATATTCCCCCCAACTTCTTTAGTGGGTCCCTAAAATCTATTTACTTCAACTACAAATAGTGTTTGTTTCTCATCTCATCTCCCAGTGCATTTATTTGAATCTATTTCAGGAATAATTTATTAATGCTTATTTTAGGAAATGTAAAAATTGCAAGTAAGTTCCAGCAAAATAAAAATGGTCTCCAATCCTATAATTTGGAATTAGTTGACTTTAAAATATTCAATGATAAACTCTGGTTTCTTATACACAGTCATAAACATTTAACATATCTTTCAGCTTGCTAAGTTTGTTCTAGTTTTAGGGCTTTGGGGCCACCTCTTTTGTGTCTTTCAACAGTTTTTGTGATCTATTTGCATTGTTATATTTGATGTGAATTTTTTAAATATCATTTAAGTGGGACATATTTTTTCCCTTACGATAATCTCTGTCTCTTAATTAGTATGTATATACTATTTACATTTAATGTAATTAATGATATATATGGCTTTAGATCTACCACATTCTCCCTTTTTGGAAGAAAAATGTTATTTAACCTTTTTTAGAATTCCATTTTAATTTATCTATCATGATTTTGACTATATTTAATGTTTCTTTTTCTTGAATTGCTCTAGGAATTACAAAAGACATACTTAACCTTTCACAGTTTAATAAGCATCAGTAATTTACCACTTTGATTATGATGTAGAAATGTTGCTACCATATGAGGCCATTCATTCTGTAATTGTCTTATATATTACACCTATTCACATTGAAAACTCCAGCAGAAGTTGTAATTTTTGCTTTCAAACATCAGAAAAATTTTTAAAAACTCAAGAAAGAAAAAACAGCGTATTATATTTACCAAGATGTTTGACATTTCTGTTATTCTTTCTTCTGTCCTGTGTCATTGCCTTTTAGTCTGAAGAACTTTTTTAGAAGATATTTTTGAAAGAAATCTGTTCTCCTTCATCTGAGAATGTCATTATTTCATTCCTAAAGGGTATTATTACTGAATATAGAATTATAAATTTATAGTTTTTTTTTTCTTTCAGTCCATTAAAATGCTGTGCCATATACTTCTGTACTCCACAGTTTCTGATGAAAAATATGCAATCATTCAAATCATTGTTCTCTTATAGGGTATGTATTATTTTTTTCTTCTGGCATCTTAAAACATTTTATCTTTGTCTTTAGCTTTCTCAATTTTGATTATATCTAGACCTGTACTTCTTTAGATTTATTCAGTTTGAGGTTCAGTCAGTCTCTTGAATTTCAAAGTTTGTGTCATTTCCCAACCTGGGGAAGTTTGAAGCCATTATTTCTTGAAATAGCTTTTCAGAACAACAGTCTCTCTTCTCTACTTCTGAGATTCCAATTGCAAGAACTTCTATTGTGGTTTCACAGGTAAATTAGGCTTTCTTTTTCTTTTTATTTTTTCCTAATCTTTTTTTTCCACCTCTCTCTGTTGTTCAAATAGGATAATTTCTCTCTCTCTTTTTTTAAAATATTTTATTTATTTATTTGACAGAGAGAAAGACAGCCAGCGAGAGAGGGAACGCAAGCAGGGGGAGTGGGAGAAGAAGAAGCAGGCTCCCAGCGGAGGAGCCTGATGTGGGGCTGGATCCCAGGACCCCGGGATCACACCCTGAGCTGAAGGCAGACGCTTATCGACTGAGCCACCCAGGCGCCCCCAGATAGGATAATTTCTGTTGATCTATTTTTCAGTTCATTGACTCTTTCTTCCATCATGTCTATTCTATTAAGCCCATCCAGTGATTTTTAAAACTTCTGTTATTGCATTTTTAAGTTCTAAATTTCTACTTGGTTCTTCTTTGTATCTTCTATTTCTTTGTTGAAACATTCTAACATTTGTTGTATGAGTGTTCCTGGTTGCTCATTTGTGCATTTTTATGATAGCTGCTTTAAAGTGTTTGTCAGATCTGTGTTGATATCTGTTGATTACCTTTACCTTTGTGAGCAGAAGTGTAGGTGGTGTTTCATGTTCTAAGTGATTTTCTTTCTGGACATTTTGAATATTATGCTATGAGACTTTTGGTTTTGTTTAAACCTTACAGAATTTCTTTTTCTTAATGCAGATAATCCAACATGATTAAATATAGGTACAACACAAAACTGAGAAGATTTCACTATTTCTTCAGAGGGTTTCTTTTTAGCGCTCTGTGTTCCCATTCATTCAGCCCCAGGATTCAAAAAAAAAAAAACTATGAAGAAAGCTGGCCATGCTTTCTAGACCTTTCAAGTGTTGCACTTCTTACTTCATAACTTCTTGAACACCAGAAATTTTCCTTGTTTCTCTGTTCTCCAGGAAAGCTAACCCAAATCCACAGTTTGCTGTAAGAGTTCATAAATTCCTCCCAAGAAAAAAGGGATTAGAAATCATGAGTTCATATCTAAAGGCTGATTTCCACTATAGAGCTCCTTGTTGCTTACACCGTTTTCTTAGGCCTTTAAAAACGTGATTTTGTAATTTCTCCACCATATGTCAATTCTTATTAACTGCATTGTCCTACCATATTTTATTAAATCATAGCTAAAAGTAGAAATTGGAGTTCTTTTTTTTTTTTTCATTTGAGAGAGAGAAAGCACAAGGGGTAGAGGGAAAGGGAGACAAGCAGACTCCCCACTGAGCAGGGAGCTCGACCTGGGGCTTGGTCCCAGGACCCGAGATCATGACCTGAGCTGAAGGCAGATGCTTAACTGATTGAACCATCCAGGCGCCCCTGGAGTTCATTTTTGAAAGAAAAAAATTAATGCCTTTTGGTATAATTGAAATGATGATACCTTTTATTTGACAATAACAAAAATAAGCTGATGACTGAAATGTAAAATATGTTAATACATGTTTCTACAATTACATTTTAAATTCACCAATTTATTTGAAGCAAAACATCATTAATCATATTAAATTAACAACTGTACTTTGAATCAAGCAAGTATCATGACTGCATTTTGTTTGAAAGTTAATATAGAATAAATATACAAATAAGATAAACAGAAATATTAAAAAAATACATATATTTCTGGAAGATTGTTATCAATTTTATTTCTTAGTTTTAGTTATTCCATCTTTTGAATTCTTATAATATCTTAATTTCATCTTTCTTATGTTTCCTTAGTAGAGAGTGCATATATTAGGGTATATTCAGATTATCTGTGTGTGTCATTTCTATATTTAAGAACATCAATTCCATGAGTAGAAGATTATAATTAATTTTTCCCCATTGTACTTACAACAGTGTCCAATAAATAATAATGGAGAGAAGAGAACATGAACATTTGTTGAGTGTCTGCTGTTCTTCACTTAATGGACATTTTAGATATACAATGCCTTTTACTTTTAAATATTTCTGAAAGATAGTTGATACTTCTATTTCACATATTCAGAGACTAATGAATTTAAGTAGTTATGCATGATAACACAACTACTAAGAGGTTCAGTTGCTACTTAAAACTAAGTTTGGCACTAAAATCTTTATACTATATTCTCTGCTATTCAAATAGTAGATACTCCACCTATGCTTGGTGGAAGAATGAAAGAATAAATAATTTGATTTAAAAAAGTAAAATTTATTGGTTATCTACTGTGCAGTTTAGAATAGAATCTTAAACATTCTGTTTATATTTAATTATTTAATTCTCACATGTGTCCTGGGGTAATACTTCCTTATAGTACAGATGAAGGAACAGATGTCTGAGAGATTAAATTATTTGTCCAACATAGAACAGCTGGCGTGTGGTTTGAAAGGGTTCTTGACTAAGCTCCTTCTAGACAGTACAAAGCACCCTTTTAAATGTAGTGTAATATCTTGCTAATTTGGAGTAAATTTTAAGAAAGCGGGTCTTAAATACTGAGATATCACTATTTTTTTAGTATTTAAGTGTTCCAATTACTGAACCATTCTTGAATAAAGTCCCATTACAAGTGGTTTTTTCCCTATTACTTTGCTAAACAAAATCTCTCTTGATAGGTGAGTACAAATGCAGTTGGATAATTTCTTCAAGCTATCACACATTCCAAACAGTAATTCTGTTTTTTAAATTTTGTATAGTTCCTTTTTTAAAATATGTAAATAATTGTCAGAATAGATTTGTTAACCATTAGCAAAAATTGCAGAGTTGGAAATGCTGCTCCATCTTCTCTTTAAGCCTACCTAAGTCATCCTTATCCTTCAGGTCCTAAGTTAAATGCAATTTCCTCAGGGAAGCCTTTTCTGGTACCACTCACTCTTCATATTAGGGTAGATTCCATATTACACATTTAGCTGTTTACCAAAAATATATCTAATTAAATGTCTAATGCCTTTCATCTTCAGTGGACCATTCTGTAAGGGCAGAACCTGTATTGCTTTGTAACTGACCTATCTCAAGTACCTCATTCACTTCCTGGTATATAAAAATGTTTTTTAAAAAATGGTTGACTTGTGGCACCTGGGTGGCTCAGTCAGTTAAGCATCTGACTGCTCAGGTTGTGATCTCAGAGTCCTTGGCTGGAGCCCGGCGTCAGGCCCCCTGCTAAATGGGGTGCCTACTTGTCTCTCACCCTCTGCCCCTCCCCCTACTTATGCCCCCTCTCTCTCAAATAAGTAAATAAAATCTTTTAAAAAAATGGTTGACTTACTGAAAAAAGATGACCTTCTCTAACAGAGGTCTCTTTACATTTAAATCGTTTTATCCAAATATCTACTTCTGTAATACTCCTGAATTTTTCCATATAAGACCAGACTGTAATAATTTTCTATTTTGTATTGCCGGCAACTAGTAGTAGAAAATTGAATGAATGCAAATTAACATTCACCTGGGTTTATCTAGCCATATAGCACATATTTTATTTACAAAAGCACTCTACCCTCAAGCTTTTTCTTCCCCTTTCAACAAGACTGAAATCAACATATGTAATGTTAAAATAGACATCATAAGCACAGTAGATTGCCAAATGGCTTAGGTACTATAGTACACAGAGTAGTTCATCTCTTGATTCATTTAATCACTATCCATGTGTAGGTATAGGTATGTATTTCTTTTCGGAATACATTTGTCTCTCAAGTACTTCGCGTACTGTATAATTTCAAAACCCTTTACTGATAAAAACAAATGAAAATCACTTCTTTAATCACAGTACCAAATCAAATAGAAGACATTTATAGCCTTTTTTTTTTTTACTTAAATATGGCAGACAACAAAATTGTTTTGAAGAAAAAAATATTTTGAAAAGAGGCAGGGCATGAAGTCAATTTTATTAGTGTGTAGAAAATGTTATTTCAGTTTTTTACAGCTTTTACATGCTATTTATTATGTGTTGTGATAAACAAGTCAAAAGTTTTTTGCAAATATCCCTTCATCACAGAGCTTACCATTCAAGCATACCTTCTTATGGAAGGTGGTAAATTGTATTATGCAATAATTATTCATTTACTCATTCATTTAACAAATACATAATGAGTTCTCATTATTTAATAGGTACAATGCCATGTGCTGCAGTTAAAGAGGTGGATAGGACAGTCCCAAACAAGGATTTCATAGAGTCAGACAGGCAGGGTTGAATATATAACCTCCAGGGCTCAGGCAAAACAAAAATACTGGGACCCTTGTTCAAAAAACAGGAAAGATGTGCCCTTAAAAGTAATAAAATATAAAAGGTTTTCATTTTTCGCAGTGTATTTCTTGATCTGGGATTTTTTTTTAATTTGCTATTAATGTGGCCTTGGAAATAATTTTGCTCTATTTCTACTGGCTCACTTACCTAACCCCTCACAGATTTTCTGCACGCAGGTTACAATCTCTCATCAAGCAGCCTTTGATTCCTGGATCAGGGATGAGTGGTTACCCTCTGAATACACAGTGGTGTACTAGCCCTGGGGTGGAAACAGCTATTTTGCCCCCCACTGAGATGCCCTAGAGCAACACCTGACCAAGACCAAAGCAATTTGGTGTGTCTGTGTGTGGGAGGTGCAGGGTGGGGGTAGGACCAGGTGGTAGAGGAGTGGGCAGCTGATAATCCATTCAGGGGAAGTGGAAAGCAATAGGAGGCCGGCCAGGTATCTAGGAGCTCAGGCTCTAAGCCTCCTACCCATCACACACACACACACCCTCATTGTCCTATCACACTTAATTTACAAAACACAAATTCAAGAAAAGATTATAAAAAACTTCAAGACAATGACTGCAGATCATTGAAACCCAAATGTGGAGTCCTTCTGAGAGTTGAGCCCTATGCATTGCACTAATAATATGCCTGCGAAGAGACCGAGCAAGGAGAAGATTAAAGATATTTTAAAAATCATAGTGAAGATTTGGTAGCAGAGTATTATTGGAGACCCAGGAAAGGAACACCATCTCAATAAGGGTATGCCTTTGTGTGTGTGTATTCAGTTGGGTGCAGAGAAAATTTCTTAAGAAGTTTGACTTCTGTTCTGAATCTTAAAAATGAATAGGAATGAGCCAATTAAAAAGGCAAGAGAAAAATATTCCAAGTAGAAAGAGAAAAATCAGCAAAGAGACAAATCCAGTAGTGTGTATATTCATCTTAGAAGACTTAAGTGTTTCTAGAGCCCAGAAACTGAAGCAGGGAAATATATGAAATAAGGAGGCAGAAGAAAGCAGGGAAATGCTAGGCCTTACATGTTTTACTAAGGAACTTAGGTGTCATTGTGTAGAAAATTGGGAGTCACTAAGGGTTATTAAACATGTCACTAAGGATTATAGCATGTCACAGCCCAAAATGATGCATTTTATCTAATGATAGCCTGGTGGAAGTAACACAAACTAGGTCTAGACAGTCCTTTCTCAATGGCACTTTTTACTGGAATATGGAATCAATCTGGACAGAAGTGGGGTGGAGAAGGGTAGTTAATTTAGATTTTTACTTTAAATAACTAACATATAACGGAAATTAATCTGAATTTGCAATGATTAAGTTTACTTAAGGGTGTGTGTGTTTGTGTGTGTGTGTGAGAGAGAGAGAGAGATACCGAGAGAGAATAAGAATCATCAGTTTGTCCAAGTTTAGAATTCAGACTTAGATATAAATAAGCTTCAGATATACATACGCATATGCACGCACGCGCTTACGCACACACACACATACATTCAAATTCATTCAGATAGAGAACCTGAATTATTTCTTATCCAAATTTATCTCATTTGTGGGCTTGATAATATTGTTTGCTACTTAATACTTAATGTTTATAACAAGAATTCTATGTGATTTTGAGACAGGCCCGTAAAGCATTTTTGAAGAAGTTGGCTCTACCGTGTGAGGTCAGAGAGCTCTACACCATATGATGTAGTTGGATTTTTTGGGGCTGTTTATTGCATAAAAGTAGATGTATCCTAAAACTGACTTGAGAATGGTATGTTATTTCATCTGTACTCAAGACTTTGGTCTTGTTTTTTTCTAGGTGTGTCTTTTTTTTAAGATTTATTTATTTATTTGAGAGAGAGAGAGAGCACATGCATGCAAGCAGGGGGAGGGGCAGAGGAAGAAGGAGAGAATCTCAAGCAGATTCCCTGCAGAGCATGGAGCTCGACCTGGGGCTCAGTCTCATGACCCTGAGATCATGACCTGAGCCAAAATCAAGACTCAGATGCTTAACCAGCTGAGCTACCCCGGTATCCCTAGGTATGTCTTTTTATACTTCTATTATGCCATCCAAATACTAAGAGCTCATAAGCTCATGAAAATGAAAATGGTAATAATTATTGTTGAATGCTTATTCTGTGCCTTGGTAGGCATTTCTCATGCCTTATTTCCTTAAACTTTCACATCAAATCCTTGACTTAAGTATAGCAAACTGAGCTTGAGATATTAGTAACAGGCTCAAGGGCATAGAGCCAAGTGCCTGAGGTGGGATTTGAACATAGACCATCAGCCTTCAGAATACTTGCACTTAAACTCTTCCGTGGTTTTCAGGGGGATGCAGTGTTTAACCTGCTTTTGTCAAGATGAATCTTAACCATTGTGCTCATGGCTTCTGCTGAATATACTGAGGTTATGAGTTCCCAAAACTCAAAACCCTATAGAAATAAATTGGCCCTTTACCCTGAATGTCTCTTTCACATGTTTCTTTTAGTGGCCTGAGGAGCCTGGACAGACTGATTGGGATTTCATGATTCAGAATCACCGAAATCTCTATCTTTCCAAGGAAAAGCAAGAACAGAAGACTCTACGGTCGTGAAAATTTCACTGACAAACATTTTCATGACAAACTGAGAAATTCTCATTTAAGAAATGGTGTCCTGCCCTTTCTGGGGTCTGGAACCAATTCCAATGGGCATTTGGAGGGCAATTCCACCAACAAGCAATTCTCAATAACACCAGTTGGTGTCCTATCATTCAACTCAATTCTAACGCTCTATACCCAGAGATAGCATCAGATTCCACAGGTTAAGGGTTCCATTCTATAAGATTACTCCCCACTCATTTGGGACCCCAGTCAGAAGCCCAGGTTCTGACCAACTGGCTACAGATTAGAGGTTCCTACAACTCCTTCGTTGGATTTCAGACAGCCAGTCACAAGTCCAAGTTGTCAACTGCTTCTGACTGACTAGCTATAGATCAGAAGTTACCACAACCATATCCATGGTTCAATTAATTTGCTAGAGTGGCTCACAAAACTCAGAGAAACATTTTATTTACTAGAAAACCGGTTCTTTGTAAAAGGATAAAACTCAGGAACAGCCAGATGGAAGAGATGCATATGGCAATGCATGGAAACCATGCAGAGTTTCCATGCCCTCTCTGAGCACACCATTCTCCCCAAATCTCCATGTGTTCACCAACCCAGAAGCTCTGCAAATCCAGTCCTTTTGGGATTTTATGGAGGCTTCATTACATAGGCATGATTGATTAAATCATTGACCATTGGAAACCATTGGAAAATTCAGCCTTCAGCCCCTCTCTCCTCCTGGGAGGTCAGAGGAAGCCTGAAAGTTCCAACTCTCCCATTACCCAATTGGTTCTCCTGGCAACCAGCCCCCATCCCTAAGTGGGTTACAAAAGTCACCTCATTAACACAACATATAAGACCTTTATTGCTTTAATCACTTAGGAAATGTTAAGGGTTTTAAGAGCTCTGTGCCAGAAAAGCGAACAAAGACCAAATATATAGTCCTTGTTGAGGTGCTGAGTGGTGCAGTTGGTTAACCACCAGACTCTTGGTTTTGACTCAGGTGGTGATCTAAGGTTCTTGGGATTGAGCCCAGCATTGTTGGGCTCTGCCTTCAGTTACCATGTCTGCTTCAGATTCTCTCTCTCCTTCTCCTCCTGTTCTCTCTCTCTCTAAAATAAATAAATAAAAGCTTTAAAAATACATAGTTCTTATCATAAATCAAAATATCATACCTGAATTTATCATAATGATTAAATTAGATGTTACTCATCGAGGCACTTTTAAAATACTTAAGTATTGGGGCGCCTGGGTGGCACAGCGGTTAAGCATCTGCCTTCAGCTCAGGGCGTGATCCTGGCGTTACGGGATCGAGCCGGTAGTTTATAAAATTGAAATATGGGAAGATAATATACATAGATACAAAAATTAGGTAGATATCAAAAACAAATTTAGAAGACAAAATAACACAAAATCCTATACTGCTGATACAATCTATCTAATATCTGGCCCTAATATTTCTAGAAACCAACAGGGTAGGGGCGCCTGGGTGGCACAGCAGTTAAAGCGTCTGCCTTCGGCTCAGGGCGTGATCCCGGCGTTCCGGGATCGAGCCCCACATCAGGCTCCTCCGCTATGAGCCTGCTTCTTCCTCTCCCACTCCCCCTGCTTGTGTTCCCTCTCTCGCTGGCTGTCTCTATCTCTGTCAAATAAATAAATAAAATCTTTAAAAAAAAAAAACACTTAAGTATTGTAAGAATTTAGCTTTTGAAGTATTACTTTACAGAAGAAATGTGGGATTAGATTAATCAGAATTACAAATAATTTTCAATTTTGATACAGATAGGAAGTATAAAGAAAATGATTGGAGGCTTTAGGAAAGAAGTAATTAAGTTGTCTGGACTCTTGACTCAGAGAATTTAGTTTCTAGTAAAAATATCCAAAATATTTATCATCTATAAACCCCTAACTTTATTATTTTAAATGTGAAATATAGATATAGTTATATCCACTACTCTTATTTCACTTTTTCAGTGTATCAAAAATGTTCAAATGATTATATAATAATTTCAGAAATACATACCATATTTTTTCCGCCAAGGGAGAATTCTTGGTATGCTATAATATATACGAAGATGGGAAATATAAATAAAAACACACTGCAAACTCCATAACTAAACAACTTCCCAGTATAAACTGGGTAGCAATCAATTGGGAGAGAATAAGGTCTGTAGTAGTAATGCATGGTGGTGATTAATTTTGTACATACATTTCCTATCTGGAACTGATAACTAGGAAGTATTTTCTAAGTCAAGGATGTTGCTGCTAGTTAATTTAAAATGCATTATTTATAGAAACCTGGTCCACTTTACTCATGGAAAATGCTATAACTAATACTAATCTTAGCATTCCTGACTCTTCTTGGAAAAAGAATAGCAGCAAAAATATAAAAATGAGTAATTCTGAAAGAATCAAACATAGTCCTATCTGTATTTCAGCATTTCCAATAATAGAACTTATATTGTAGTTCTCTTTTTCAGCTACTTATAACTTTATTGCCTAAGGAAGGCATAAGTTAAAACTTAGGAAGCAATAGATTAGAAAAGCTATTTGGGATTTATATATTTTATTTAATAATATAGGTCAAAAATATCTACTAATATTAGGAGACCCAGGGAAGAACATTTCTATCCAAGTTGATATGCTAATTAAGCATATATCATATAAACCAGGATAAATGGGTATAAAAAACACTTGACTCTGAGCACAATTTTTGAAATATGACTTTTACATTCAAATCCATTTATACATTTAAATGCATTCACATAGGAAATCTAAGGATGTCCCTTATCTAAAGCAAATTCAGAGTGTGTAGCCTTATTAAATGAGAGGGATTTGAATCATGGAAAATTACAAAGAGCTCTGGTCTTATCAAATGCTATAAAGCAGTGATCCTGGGTTATATTTTGGTGTTGCCCCCTCCTTGCTGATGTATTTAATCAGATCACTTCTTTTTTACTTCTTCCTATGTGTAAAATGCAGGAATTGTCTATGTGATTTCACTGGTCTCCATAATGCTATAAATATTTATCAATTCATTCATTGTAACTAACAAGATATCTGGATCCTAGATCCTTCTGCCCATTTGAAATCTAGATATGATTACTTAAACTGACATTTTCATGCTCTGAAATTGTCCCCAAGTATTTTGAAGTGTGTTAGAGGATGGTAAAAATGTTCATATTCTCATGGTGCAAACATTTACTTCCTTGGTTGATATGCTTTCTTACCATCCTGTAGATGCAATATCTGACTTGCATAATGTCAGCAAGGACTTGAAAATGAACCAACCCCTTGCTTTTGAGGAAACACAAAGCAAAACAAAACACTGTACCACCGCTATACATAACACCTGTGCACATGCTCATGCTTCCGTGCACACACACACACACCCCTTTCAAACCCAAGAAATGGATTTGTTTACTAGATGTTTTCGAAGATTTGGGAAAAGATGGAAAAGTGAGTGTCATATCACATCAAAGTGAATACCTTTTGATTATATTAACAATCCTGTTTCACAAAGAGCCTTTGGCCACTGAGGACCTTTAATCCCTACTTAAACTTCTGTAGCCTAATACTTAACTGGATTATTTCATGCTTCTCTATGCTTTTCTTTTCAGTTCTTCTTTATCTTTCTCAAGATGAAATCAAATCTCTGATTTTGTCTTGCTGAGAAATGACTTTCTCCTTGACTCTAGCACACCGACTCCATGCCTTGTGGTTTCCCTTACTTACCTTCAATCCACTAAAGAAGTTTGCTGCCAGTTTTAGATGCTCACACTTTAACTCCTACTATGTAGGTGCCAATCACCACACTGGAATGTGGGACATATTATCGTTTTCAAACTAGAAACAATTCATTTTTGTACACAAGAAGTAGATAGGTGATTAATATATACTTTACTCTTTGTGCTGGGAGAAGGGAATGTAGTGGAGTTTTTTTAAAGTTTTTCTCTGCTGGCACCAGCACCTTTGAACATATCTTACAGGAAAGCAAGCATGATTTAATAATAATTATTAAAACTAATAAATACTCTTGAAATCTGGGATTGTGACACCTCTAGTTTTATTCTTTTTAAGATTGCTTTGGCTATTTGGGTTTTTTTTTTTTTTTTTTGCGGTTCCATACAAATTTTAGGATTATTTGTTCTAGTTCTATGAAAAATGATGTTGGTATTTTGATAGTGATTGTATTAAGTCTGTAGATATCTTTGGGTGGGGTTGACATTTTAACAGTATTGGTTCTCTCAATCAATGAGCATGGAATATATTTCCACTTGTTTGTATCATCTTCAATTTCTTTCATCAGTATTTTACAGTTTTTGGCATACAGGTCTCTCACCTCCTTGGTTAAGTTTATTCCTATGTATTTTATTCTTTTTTGTGCACTTGTAAATATGATTTATTTTATTAATTTCTCTTTCTGCAACTTCGTTATTAGTGTATAGAAATGCAATCAATTTCTGTACATTGATTTTGTATCCTGCAACTTTACTTAATTCATTTATGAGTTCTGGTAGTTTTTTAGTGGAGTCTTTAGGATTTTCTATATATAGTAACATGTCATCTGCAAATAGTAGAAATTTTACTTCTTCTTTACCAATTTGGATGCCTTTTACTCCTTTTGTTGTCTCATTGCTGTGGCTAGGACTCCCAGTACCATGTTGAATAAAAGTAGTGAGTGGACATCTTTTTCTTGTTTCTGCCCCAAGAGGAAAAGTTCTCAGTTTTTCCTATTGAATATGATGTCAGCTGTGGGTTTTTCTATATGGCCTTTATTATGTTGCGGTATATTCCCTTTAAACCTCCTTTCTGAAGGTTTTTATCATGAATGGATTTTGTACTTTCTCAAATACTTTTTCTGCATCTATTGAAATGGTCGTATGATTTTTATCCTTTCTCTTGTTGATGTGAGATATCATATTGATTATTTTGCAGATACTGAACCACCCTTGCATCTCAGGAATAAATCACACTTGATCATGGTGAATGACTATTTTAATGTATTTTTGGATCCAGTTTGTTAATTGGAAGATTTTTGCAGCCATGTCCATCAGAGATCTTGGCCTGTAGGTCTCTTTTTTGTAATGTCTTTCTCTGGTTTTAGTATCAGCGAAATTTTGACTTCACAAAATGACCAGATTTTTTCTTATGATTTATTTCTAATTTGATACCATTGTAGTTGGAAAAGATGCATAAGATATGATTTTAGTCTTTTTGAATTTGTTGAGACTTGTTTTGTGGCCTACATGATCTATTCTGAAGAATGTCCCATGTACACTTGAAAAGAATATGTATTCTGCTGTCATAATCAAAACAGGATGGTACGAGCATAAAAATAGGCACATAGATCAATGGAACAAAATAGGGAGTCCAGAAATAAACCCATGTTTTTATGTTCAATTAATTTATGAAAAAGGAGGCAAGATTATACAATGGGAGGGGTGTGCCTATACGGTACAGTCGATTGTGTCTGACTCTTGATTTTGGCTCAGATCATGATCTCAGTGTAATGAGATCAAGCCCCATATTGGGCTCTGCACTGAGCGTGGAGACTGCTTAAGATTCTCTTTCTCTCCGTCTGCCCCCTTAAAAACAAAAAAGAATATACAATGGGAAAAAGACAGTCTCTTCATTTTTTTAAAATATTTTATTTATTTTATTTGAGAGAGAGAAAGAGAGAGCACATGAATGAGGGGAGGGGCAGAGAGAGAGAGAGAAGCAGACTTCCTGTTGAACAGGGAACCTGCATGGGGCTCAATCCCAGGACCCCGGGATCATGACCTGAGCTGAAGGCAGATGCTTAACTGACTGAGTCACCCAGGCACCACAAGACAGTCTCTTTAACAAATGGTGTTGGGGAAACTAGTTAGCTACATGCAAAAGAATGAAACTGGACTGCTTTCTTATACCATATACAAAAATAACTCAAAATGGATTAAAGATCTAAATGTGAGACCTAAAACCATAAAATTCCTAGAAGAAAACATAGGCAATAACTTCTTTGACATCAGCCATAGAAACATTTTTTTAGATATGTCTCCTCTGGCAAGAGAAACAAAAGCAATATTAAACTGTTGAGACTAATCAAGATTAAAAGCTTTTGCACAGTGAAGGAAACCATCAACAAAACAAAAACTGAATTGGAGAAGATATTTATAAATGATATATCTGGTAAGGGGTTAATATCCAAAATATATAAAGAACTTATACAACTCAATACCAAAAAAACCCCACAAATAATCAGATTTAAAAATGGGCAGAGGGCCTGAATAGACATTTTTCCAAAGAACATTTAAAGATGGCCAACAGACACATAAAAAGATGTTCAGTATCACTAATCATCAGAGAAATCCAAATCAAAACAATAGTGAGATATCACCTCACATCTGTCAGAATGGCTAAAACCAAAAATATGAGAAATAACAAGTGTTGGTGAGGGTGTGAAGAAAAGGGAAACTTTGGGAATACAAGCTGATGCAGCCACAGTGGAAAGCACAATGTAGGTTCCTCAAAAACTTAAGATTAGAATTAATATAGGACCCAGCAATTCTACTACTGGATATTTACCCAAAGAAAATGAAAACACTATTTCAAAAAGATACATGCACCCCTGTGTTTATTGTGGCATTTACAATAGCTAGAATATGGAACCAACCCAAGTGTTCATAAATGAATGGATAAAGATGTGGTAGATATGTAAAATGGAATATTAGCCATAAAAAAATGAGATTTTGCCATTTACAACAACATTGATGAGACTAAAAGGTATTATGCTAAGTGAAATAACTCAGAGTAGGACAAATACTATATGATTTCACTCATATGTGGACCTTAAGAAACAAAACAAATGAACAAAAGAAGAAAAAAAAAAAGAAAACACACACACACACACACACACACACACACACAAAACAGACTCTTAAGTAAGTGAACAAACTAGTGGTTGCCAGAGGAGAGTTGAATTGGGGGATAAGTAAAATAAGTGAAAGGGATTAAGAGTACACTTATTGTGATAAGCACTGAGTAATATATAGAATTTTTTTAAGAATTAAAATAATAAATTTTCTCTATAGAAAGTGTGACTGACAGTTGAAAAATTTTGAGATGCCCGCAAGACTATAGGCATGTTCCTAATTTCAACCTTACCTAAATGATATGCTTGTTGGAACTATATACACATTGTTGTGCATGAACAACCTAGGATCCACTTTGTTCCTTTTGATCCTTTCATTCACTTCTATGCAGTTGTTCCCTTAAGAACTTCAGGCAGTAAATCCATGTAGAAAGAGTGGTACTTGTTAGAGTAGAACAAACTCTAGCCACCTGAGGAATTGATAGCTGTGAAGTTGATGGCTGACTACCCAGCTATCTCTTTGATACAGACTCAGAATGCCTGTACCAGATATCAGGGAGAAGAAGAAAGATGAATCAGCACCCCTTTTTCTTTCAGCCTAACATACTTGTTCTTTTTAGGCAGTAAAACCTGCATTCATCACTGAGAAGAATTCTGACTTCAGTACCATTGTCTTGTAGTTATTGAAAATTTCAGGCATTATGCTGGTTTTCAGACTTCTCTTCTGCAATTATTTATTTTAATTTTTTTCTCATTTTCAAATAGTTTAGTAGGAATTGGAGAGGCAGCACCAAGATTTCCTGGCAAGATGATATTTTAGACTAGAAATAATTTTAAAGTATCTTTTTTAAAGATTTTATTTATTTATTTAAGAGAGAAAGAGAGTGTGCATGAGCAAGGGAGAGGGGTAGAGGGGAGGGAGAAACAGACTCCCTACTGAGCAGGGAGCCCAATGTGGGGTTTGGCCCCAGCACCCCGAGACCATGACCTGAGCTAAAGGCAGATGCTTAACCTTCAGTGACCCAGGCACCCCAAGACTGGAAATCATTTTAAACAATTGAAAAGGTTCTACATTATATAAATGCTGTAATAAATAATGTTGTTATAGAGGCAGGGATAGATTATGAAATATAATAATCATCATGATTTTAAATGATAAAAACTATAAAAGACTTTTAAATGTCTAGGAGTTTTCTTGGGGGATGCATTTTCAAGCCTCTATTTCTTCAACAGAGAAAGAGGATGAATCTTTTCTAATAGGCTTATTGGTGACATTTGATGTTATAAAAAAACAGAAAAGTGCTTTGTTAAAAAAGGAAAATAAAGTATTACTATAGTTTAAATGTGTTTCCCCAAAATTCATATGTTGAAACCCTAACCCCCAAAAATGACAGTGTTAGGAGGTGGGGCCTTTGGGAAGTGATTAGGTCATAAGGGTGGAACCCCAATTTTGGAATTAGTGCCCTTATCAAAGAGACCCCAGAGAGCTGGCATGTCCTTTTTTGCTATTTGAGGCAACAATGAGAAGTCTGTAAGCCCAAAGAGGGCCCTCATCCAACCATACTGGTGTTGTGATCTTGTACTTATTTAATCCAAAACTGTGAGAAATATATTGTTTATAAATCACCTGATCTATGGTATTTTTGTTATAGCAGTCCAAATGGCTAAGACACATGTTATTTATTATTAATAAATTCATTCATTCATTCATCAAGTCATTCATTCAGCTTGAGTCCACCATTTGCTTCTAAGTGGAATTTTTGCAAAATTAAGTCAAACTTAATGACCTGTCAGTACTGTAATTTTTTAAAAGCAACCAAAAGGCCATCTAAAAATTATTTGAAGATTTTTGAAAAGGGCTGATCTCATTTCTTGGCCTTTATAATGGTATATGGGCATCATTTATAATTACATAATTACTGTTGCTATATACTGATAGTTATGAGTCAGAGTGCCTTTGTGCTGATTTGTAAAATATTCCTCTTCTTCTATATGGTACTTTATGAGTTAGGCTCAGATTTGGTTTGTGCAGATGATTCCATAGATCACGGACCTCTACTTTTGCCAAATATCTATTAAGCAGAGGGTATTTAATTAGAAGGAGATCTTTCACTGGAATTAATACATGTTTAATATCTGTTTTCCTTAATTCTTATCTACTTGAGACTTTGAACTCTTGCTCTTATTTCTAGAACAATGATTTTCGTTTTTACGTAAGCTTTCTAGTCCCAAAGATCATTCACGTATCTTATTTGAATCTATAATTAAATTATTTCCGATTATCATTGCTTAAAAATATTTCAGTAATTTCTCAGATAAACAGAAGCAGTGCTCTTAGAAAGCACTGTCAAGTGACTTAAATTTTTGCATACATTAACAATGTGGGGAAACACGTCAACATGATGCGTACCTCTCACACAGTTTGATTCAAAGGTATGTCTAAATCAGGTCTTGGTGGTAGTTAGGATACTGCACTAGGCAAATAATATGCTGAAGAATTCCAATATCCAACTTCTCCTGATGTCATCATTCATAGGTTCCCTTTGCAACTGAACTGAGTAGTTGGTTCCTCAGAGGTCTAATTTAGTCAACGATGGAGTCCTTTGTAGGTAATCAAATTACTCTTGAATACAGCATCTATTTTTCATAGGAACTAGTGGTGACCTCCATAATTAGTGCACAGAAATGTACTAAAAGATGAAAAGAGTACTTCTGAAGGGTTTCTTGGAAAGGACCCACAGGCAAACACACATACATACAAATATGTATGAATATACAAATATATTAAAAATAAATATAGTATTCATGGGTTTTTTTAAAATTTAAAAATGAGTATTAAGTGTTGAGTCATATTTTTAGGCACCTTAAAACTGTTTTTTACTTGCCCTCAAAATTTATCATTTATCATTGTCACAAATAGTATAAAGACAACTGTTTCATTTTCCTTTGCTAATAACTCTTTTGCAATAATATACGGTTGACCCTTGACCTGTGTGGTTCCACTTATATGTGGATTTTTTACAGTATAGTACTGTAAATGTATTTTCTCTTCCTTATAATTATCTTAATAACATTTTCTTTTTTCTAGCTTACTTTATTATAAGAATATAGTATATAATACATATAACATACAAAATATGTGTTCATCAACTTTGTGTTTTGGTAAGGCTTCCGGTCGACAGTAGTGTTTTAGTAGTTCAATTTTGGGGGAGTCAGAAATTATATGTGGATTTTCAACTTTGCAGGAGTTTGCCCTTCTAGCCCCCATGTTGTTCAAGGGTTGCCTGTATGTTTCTCGCTTTGATAACTGATTAAACTGAGGCATATTTAACTTTGCTTTGTTTCAATTACTAGGGACCATAAACATTTTTTATGTGTTCTGGCTAAGGCAGATAGTGGCATTTGCACCTAGTGAGTATATAGTTAAGCATCAATGATTTGTTTCATTCATTCATTCATCCATCCATCCATCCATTCATTCATCACTCGTTGAACAAGAATTTATTAAATGTTCACTGTGAACCATCCAGTGCTCTCTGCTGGATTCACAACATCAAACCACCAGATGAAAAATCCTCAAACTCAGGAAGCTTTTATTCCTGTGAGAGAGACAAGCAATAAACATAATAAATTAGTGAAAAAATACATGTTAGATAGTAAAAAGTGCTGCGAAATGAAGATGGGAAGAATGTGGCATATGGTGGTGACAGTGTAATTGTACTTTGCAATAGAGTAGTCAGGGAAGGCCATGTGGAAGGAGTGATTTATGAGTTAATGGCTGATACAGATGAGAGAGCTGGCCACTAAGACCAATACCTGTTTTTCAGCTTGATAGAATAGCAAATGAAAAGACCCTGAGGCATACATTGTTCAGTGAATTTAATCAACAGGTTAGGAGATAAAAGTGAAGAGAGTGGAATGAAGAAAGGAAGAGTGGAGTCAATGAGAGACCAAGGAGTTCATGGCACATGCCCAATCACAGCTGAAAGCAGAAAGAGTGGTATTTTCTGTAGAAAATGTATAGATTATAATAAAACTAACCAAAAGTAGTTTTGCTTTTGATTGTCATCATGTACCTGGTGATACACAATGTCAGTGATAAAACTTCTCTCCCCCAGGAAAGACCACTTCCATCACGTTTACTTTGGTATGATCCTGGTAAGATTTGAGATCTAAAGTTAATGGGGAAATCTGGTTGAGGAGTTAGGATGGCGGAGGAGTAGGGGACCCCTTTTTCAGCTGGTCCCCTGAGTCGAGCTGGATAGGTACCAGACCATCCAGAACATCCACGGAATCAGCCTGAGACACAGGAAGATACATCTGGATCTGTACAAATGAACATCTCCAGCGATGAGTATTGAGGTATGAAGCGGGGAGCTGTGAAACCGTGCACAGATATTGGAAGATAAATGGAAGGGGGAGGGAGCAGCCGCATTTGGGCGCCGGGAAGTGATAGCCACCTGCACGTGGGAGCAGGCGGACTCGAGGACCGAGGACCGGCATCCGTGAGAGAGCGGACTGAGACCGTGAGCCGGGGAACGCACAAGACCAGTCTGAGGGCCGGAGCTTTGGAGCGCCCGCAAACCACACTGAGACAGAGCTCTGGAGCGGACGGGGGCGGCTGGTGGCTGGTGGTGTTAGAAACACAAAGGACAGAGACGCGCCGGCCTTGGAAGTGAGGGCTGGGATGCCGGCTGTGGGGCGCACATCCAGGGATGCTGCAGGGTTGAGCAGCACCAACAGAAACAGAGTTAAAGTGGCCAGAACATCAATGGAGAACGGTCTGCCATCCCTCTGTTCAGAGACAAAGGCTGAGATTTGGCTACTGCTGGTCTGACTCTCAGAAGAGGCACAGCAAACCACCAGGGAAAGCCGCCAGAGAACAAAAGCCTGGAAATACCGGCTCACAGTGTGCCCATCCCCATCACCCCTCCCAGGGGACACAGAGACTCTACCCAAACAGGGTTGCCTGAGTATCGGTGAGGATGGCCCCTCCCCCAGAAGGCAGGCTGAAAAATCAAGAAGCCCACATTCCTAAGGTCCCTATAAAACCAGTGCACACTGCCTGGGTCCTGGTCAATAATTTGGGCTCTGGACAACCCCGCAACATCTCCTCATCAGAATGACGAGAAGGAGAAATCTCCCCCAGAAAAGAAAAGACAATGAGTCTGTGGCCTCTGCCACAGAACTAATGGGTATGTATATAACCAAATTATCAGAAATGGAATTCAGAGTAACAATGGTCAAGATGTTGTTTAGACTTGAAAAAAGTATTAACGAAAATGTTAATGAGAATATAGAATCTCTAAGGGCGGAAATGAGAGCGAATCTGGCAGAAATTTAAAAATTCTATGAATCAAATGTCAGTCAAAAAACTAGAGGCTCTGATGGCCAGGGTAAATGAGGCAGAAGAACGTATCAGTGAATTTGGAGGGTGGGTTAGTAGGAAGAGAAAGCTAAAATAGAAACTTGGCTCAAAAAAATCATTCTCAAGAATGTAGGTTGGACGGAGACACTGACTCAATGAAACGCTCCAATGTCAGAATCATTGGCATCCCCGAGGGTGGAGAAAACAGAGGTCTGGAAGAGATATTTGAACAAATTTAGCTGAAAACTTCCTACTCTAGCAAGGGAAACAAACATTCCTGTCCAAGAGGCAGAGAGGACCCCTCCCAAGCTCAACCATGACAAACCTACGCACGTCACATCATAGTGCATTTTGCAAATATTAGATCCAAGGATACAGTATTAAAAGTGGCCAGGGCAAAGAAATTTCGTAATTGATCAAGGCAAAGGTATCAGAATTACGCAGACCTGTCTACCCCAGACCTGGAATGAGAGAGCGGTTGGGGGTATTTTTAAGTTCTTTCAGAAGAAAACATGCAGCCATGATCCTTTATCCAGCAAGGCTGTCATTCAGAAGTGATGGAGAGATAAAGAACTTCCAGAATCGCCATTCACCAATTTTGTAACCACGAAACCAGCCCTACAGGAGATATTATGGGGGGTTCTATAAAAGTAAGAAGGCCCCAAGAGTGATACAGAACAGAAAGTCACAATCTATAGACACAAAGACTTTACAGGCAACATGGCATCATTTAATCAGATCACTTCTTTTTTACTTCTTCCTATGTGTAAAATGCAGGAATTGCTCATGTGATTTCACGGGTCTCCCATAATGCTATAAATATTTATCAATTCATTCATTGTGGCCAACAAGATATCTTTGATCCTAGATCCTCTGCCCATTTGAAATCTAGATATGATTACTTCTTAAACTGACATTTTCATGCTCTGAAATTGTCCCCAAGTATTTTGAAGTGTGTTAGAGGATGGTAAAAATGTTCATATTCTCATGGTGCAAACATTTACCTCTTTTGGTTGATATGCTTTCTTACCATCCTGTAGAGATGCAATATTCGGATTCTTGCATAATGTCAGCAAGGACTTGAAAATGAACCAACCCCTTGCTTTTGAGGAAACACAAAGCAAAACAAAACACTGTACCACCGCTTATACATAACACCTGTGCACATGCTCATGCTTCCGTGCACACACACACACACCCCCTTTCAAACCCAAGAAATGGATTTGTTTACTAGATGTTTTCGAAGACTTGGGAAAAGATGGAAAAGTGAGTGTCATATCACATCAAAAAGGAATACCTTTGATTATATTAACAATCCTGTTTCACAAAGAGCCTTTTGGCCACTGAGGACCTTTAATCCCTTACTTCTAAACCTGTAGCCTAATACTTAACTGGATTATTTCATGCTTCATGCTTTCTTTTCAGTTCTTCTTTATCTTTCAAGATGAAATCAAATCTCTTGATTTATCTCAAGTTGAGAAATGACTTTCTCCCTTGACTCTAGCACACCGACTCCATGCCTTGTGGTTTCCTCTTACTTACCTTCAATCCATCAAAGAAGTTTGCTGCCAGCCTTAGGATGTCACACTTTAACTCCTACTATGTAGGTGCCAATCACCACACTGGAATGTAATGCTATTATCGTTTTCAAACTAGAAACAATTCTATTTTGTACACAAGAAGTAGATAGGTGATTACTATATACTTTACTCTTGTGCTGGGAGAAGGGAATGTAAGTGAGTTTTTAAGTTTTTCTCTGCTGGCACCAAAGCACCTGAACATATCTTACAGGAAAGCAAGCATGATTTAATAATACAATTATTAAAACTAATAAATACTCTGAAATTCTGGATTGTGACACCTCTAGTTTTATTCTTTTAAGATTGGCTTTGGCTATTTGGGTTTTTTTTTTTTTTTTTTGCGGTTCCATACAAATTTTAGGATTATTTGTTCTAGTTCTATGAAAATGATGTTGGTATTTTGATAGTGATTGTGTCAAGTCTGTAGATATCTTTGGGGGTGGGGTTGACATTTTAACAGTATTGGTTCTCTCAATCAATGAGCATGGAATATATTTCCACTTGTTTGTATCATCTTCAATTTCTTTCATCAGTATTTTACAGTTTTTGGCATACAGGTCTTCACCTCCTTGGTTAAGTTTATTCCTTTCTATGTATTTTATTCTTTTTGTGCACTTGTAAATATGATTTATTTTATTAATTTCTCTTCTGCAACTTCTCGTTATTAGTGTATAGAAATGCAATCACTTCTGTACATTGATTTTGTATCCTGCAACTTTACTTTAATTCATTTATGAGTTCTGGTAGTTTTTAGTGGAGTCTTTGTGATTTTCTATATATAGTAAATATGTCATCTGCAAAATAAAGGGTAGAAATTTTACTTTTCTTTACCAATTCTGGATGCCTTTTACCTTTGTTGTCTTTACTGCCAGTGGCTAGGACCTCTTAAAGTACCATGTTGAATAAAAGTAGTGAGTGGACATCTTTTTCTTGTTTCTGCCCCAAGAGGAAAAAAGTTCTCAGTTTTTCCTATTGAATATGATGTCAGCTGTGGGTTTTTCTATATGGCCTTTATTATAAGCTGCGGTATATTCTCCTTTAAACCCTCCTTTCTGAAGGTTTTTATCATGAATGGATTTTTGTACTTTCTCAAATACTTTTTCTGCATCTATTGAAATGGTCGTATGATTTTTTATCCTTTCTCTTGTTGATGTGAGATATCATATTGATTATTTTGCAGATACTGTTGAACCAATTTGCATCTCAGGAATAAATCACACTTGATCAGTGGTGAATGACTATTTTAATGTATTTTTGATCCAGTTTGTTAATTGGAAGATTTTTAAGCCATGTCCATCAGAGATCTTGGCCTGTAGGTCTTTTTTGTAATGCCTTTCTCTGGTTTTAGTATCGCGAAATTTTGAATTTCACAAAATGACCAGATTTTTCTTATGATTTATTTTCTAATTTGATACCATTGTAGTTGGAAAAAGATGCATAAGATATGATTTTTAGTCTTTTTGAATTTGTTGAGATTCTTGTTTTTGTACCACATGACTATTCTGAAGAATGTCCCATGTACACTTGAAAAGAATAGTGTGGCCTCAATGCCTGCTAATCAAAAACAGGATGGTACGAGCATAAAAATAGGAACATAGATCAAATGGAACAAAATAGAGTCCAGAAATAAAACCCATGTTTATGTTCAATTAATTTATGAAAAAAGTGAAAGATTATACAGAATGGGAGGGGGTGTGCCTATACGGTACAGTCGATTGTGTCTGACTCTTGATTTTGGCTCAGATCATGATCTCAGTGTAATGAGATCAAGCCCGCGGATGGCCTGCACTGAGCGTGGAGACTGCTTAAGATTCTCTCTTTCTCTCCGCCTGCCCCCTTAAAAACAAAAAGAGATACAATGAAAAAAAAAAAGATACTTTCATTTTTTTAAAATATTTTATTTATTTTATTTGAGAGAGAAAGAGAGAGTACATGAATGAGGGAGGGGCAGAGAGAGAGAGAGAAGCAGACTTTGCTGAACAGGAACCTGCATGGGGCCTCAACTTCAGGACCCCGGATCATGACCTGAGCTGAAGCAGATGCTTAACTGACTGAGTCACCCAGGCACCACAAGACAGTTCTTAACAAATGGTGTTGGGGAAAAACTAGTTAGCTACATGCAAAAAGAATGAAACTGGACTGCTTTCATACCATATACAAAAATAACTCAAATGGATTAAAGATCTAAAATGTGAGACCTAAACCATAAAATTCCTAGAAGAAAAACATAGGCAATAACTCCTTTTTGACATCAGCCATAGAAACATTTTTTTAGATATATGTCTCCTCTGGCAAGAGAAACAAAAGCAATATTAAACTGTTGAGACTAATCAAGATTAAAAGCTTTGCACAGTGAAGGAAACCATCAACAAACAAAACTGAATTGGAGAAGATATTTATAAATGATATATCTGGTAAGGGGTTAATATCCAAAATATATAAAGAACTTATACAACTCAATACCAAAAACCCCACAAATAATCAGATTTAAAAATGGGCAGAGGGCCTGAATAGACATTTTTCCAAAGAACATTTAAAGATGGCCAATGACACATAAAAGATGTTCAGTATCACTAATCATCAGGAGAAATCTCAAATCAAAAACATAGTGAGATAGTATCACTCTCTACATCTGTCAGAATGGCTAAACCAAAAACATGAGAAATAACAAGTGTTGGTGAGGGTGTGAAGAAAAGTGGAAACTTGGGAATACAAGCTGATGCAGCCACAGTGGAAAGCACAATGTAGGTTCCTCAAAACTTAAGATTAGAATTAATATAGACCCAGCAATTCTACTACTGGATATTTACCCAAAGAAAATGAAACACTATTTCAAAAGATACATGCACCCCTGTGTTTATTGTGCATTTACAATAGCTAGAATATGGAAATCCTAACTCCAAGTGTTCATAAAATGAATGGATAAAGATGTGGTAGATATGTAAAAATGGAATATTAGCCATAAAAAATGGAGATTTTGCCATTTACAACAACATTGATGAGACTAAAAGGTATTATGCTAAGTGAAATAACCTCAGAGTAGACAAATACTATATGATTTCACTCATATGTGGACCTTAAGAAACAAAACAAATGAACAAAAGAAGAAAAAAAAAAAAGAAAAACACACACACACACACACACACACACACACACAAAAACAGACTCTAAGTAAGTGAACAAACTAGTGGTTGCCAGAGGAGAGTTGAATTGGGGATAAGTAAAATAAGTGAAAGGGATTAAGAGCACAATTTATTGTGATAAGTACCGAGTAATATATAGAATTTTTTAAGAATTAAAATAAGGAATTTTCTATAGAAAGTGTGACTGACAGTTGAAAAATTTTGAGATGCCCGCAAGACTATAGGCATGTTCCACTTCAACCTTACCAAATGATATGCTTGTTGGAACTATATACACATTGTTGTGCATGAACAACCTAGGATCCACTTTTGTTCCTTTTGATCCTTTTCATTCACTTTCTATGCAGTTGTTCCCTTAAGAACTTCAGGCAGTAAATCCATGTAGAAAGAGTGGTACTTGTTAGAGTAGAACAAATCCCCAGCTACCTGAGGAATTGATAGCTGTGGGAAGCGATAATACTTACTCAGCTGTTCTTTGATATGACCAGAATGCTCTGTACCAGATATCAGGGAGAAGAAGAAAGATGAATCAGCACCCTTTTTCTTTTCAGCCTAACATACTGCTCTTTAAAAACCGCATTCATCACTGAGAAGAATTCTGACTTTCAGTACCATTGTCTTGTAGTTATTGAAAATTTCAGGCATTATGCTGGTTTTAGACTTCTTCTGCAATTATTTATTTAATTCTTTTTCATTTTCAAATAGTTTAGTAGGAATTGGAGAGGTACAAACCAAGATTTCCTGGTAAAGATATATTTTAGACTAGAAATAATTTTAAAGTATCTTTTAAAGATTTTATTTATTTATTTAAGAGAGAAAGAGAGTGCATGAGCAAGGGAGAGAGGGTAGAGGGAGGAGAAACAGACTCCCTACCAACAGGGGATCATGGGGGTTTGGCCCCAGCACCTCGAGACCATGACCTGAGCTAAAGGCAGATGCTTAACCTTCAGTGACCCAGGCACCCCAAGACTGGAAATCATTTTAAACAATTGAAAAGGTTCTACATTATATAAGTGCTGTAATAAATGTTGTTATAGAGGCAGGGATAGATTATGAAATATAATAATCATCATGATTTTTTTTAAATGATAAACTATAAAAGACTTTTAAATGTCTAGGAGTTTTCTTGGGGATGCATTTTCAAGCCTCTATTTCTTCAACAGAGAAAGAGGATGAATCTTTTTCAAATAGGCTTATTGGTGACATTTGATGTTATAAAAACAGAAAAGTGCTTTGTTAAAAAGGAAAATAAAGTATTACTATAGTTTAAATGTGTCCCTCAAATTATATGTTGAAACCCTAACCCCCAAAAATGACAGTGTTAGGAGGTGGGGGCCTTTGGGGGAAGTGATTGGGCTACAAGGGTGGAACCCCACTTTGGAATTAGTGCCTTTTATCAAAGAGACCCCAGAGAGCGGCACATGTCCTTTTTTGCTATTTGAGGCAACAATGAGAAGTCTGTAAGCCCAAAAAGATTCTCATCCAACCATACTGGTGTTGCGGACTTGTACTTATTTAATCCAAAACTGTGAGAAATATATTGTTTATAAAATCACCTGATCTATGGTGGCTTTTGTTATGAAATAAAGTCCAAATGGCCAAGATTAGAACATGTTATTTATTATTAATAAATTCATTCATTCATTCATCAAGTCATTCATTCAGCTTGAGTCCACCATTTGCTTCTAAGTGGAATTCTTGCAAAATTAAGTCAAACTTAATGACCTGTCAGTACTGTAATTTTTTAAAAAGCAACCAAAAGGCCATCTAAAAATTATTTGAAGATTTTTGAAAAGGGCTGATCTCATTTCTTGGCCTTTATAATGGTATATGGGCATCATTTATAATTACATAATTACTGTTGCTATATTACTGATAGTTATGAGTCAGAGTGCTTTGTGCTGATTTGTAAAATATTCCTTCTTCTATATGGTACTTTATGAGTTAGGCTCAGATTTTGGTTTAAAAAGTAAAGATGATCTCATAGATCACGGACCTCTGCTTCTTGCCAAATATCTATTAAGCAGAGGCATTTAATTAGAATAGAGTAGATCTTTCACTGGAATTATCAATGCATGTTAACTATCTGTTTTCCTTAATTCTTTCTACTTTGAGACTTTGAACTCTTTGCTCTATTATTTCTAGAAAATGTATTTTCGTTTTTACGTAAGTTTTCTAGTCCAAAAGATCATTCACGTGATCTTATTTTGAATCTTATAATTAAATTATTTCGATTATCATTGCTTAAAATATTTCAGTAATTTCAGATAAACAGAAGCAGTGCTCTTGTAGACTGTCACGCGGTCGACTTAAATTTTTGCACATACATTAACAAGTGTGGGAAACACGCTCAACATGATGCACTTCACACAGTTTGATTCAAAGGTATGTCTAAATCAGGTCTTGGTGGTAGTTAGGATACTGCACTAGGCAATCAATATGCTGAAGAATTCCAATATCCAACTTCTCCAGATGTCATTCATATAGGTTCCCTTTTGCAACTGAACTGAGTAGTTGGTTCCTCAGAGGTCTAATTTAGTCAACGATGGAGTCCTTTGTAGGTAATCAAATTACTTCTTGAATACAGCATCTATTTTTCATAGAACCTAGTGGTGACCTCCATAATTAGGTGCACAGAAATGTACTAAAAGATGAAAAGAGTACTTCTGGAAGGGTTTCTTGGAAAGGACCCACAGGCAAACACACTACAAGATACAAATATGTATAGAATATACAAATATATTAAAATAAATATAGTCATTCATGGGTTTTTAAAATTTAAAAAATGAGTATTAAGTGTTGAGTCATATTTTTAGGCACCTTAAAAACTGTTTTTTTACTTGCTCCCTCAAAATTTATCATTTATCATTGTCACAAATAGTATAAAGACAACTGTTTCATTTTTCCTTTGCTAATAACTCTTTGGTAATAATATACGGTTGACCCTGGACCTGTGTGGTTCCAATTTATATGGATTTTTACAGTCATAGTACTGTAAATTTATTTCTTCCTTATAATTATCTTAATAACATTTTCTTTTTCTAGCTTACTTTATTATAAGAATATAGTATATAATACATATAACATACAAAATATGTGTTCATCAACTTTGTGTTTTGGTAAGGCTTCCGGCGCATTGGTAAAGTGCTTTAGTAGTTCAATTTGGGGGGAGTCAGAAATTATATGTGGATTTTCAACTTTGCAGGAGTTTGCCCTTCTAGCCCCCATGAGTTGCTAAGTTGGTTGCCTGTATGTTTTCGCTATAAACTGATTAAACTGAGGATATTTAACTTTGCTTTGTTTCAATTACTAGGACCATAAACATTTTTATGTAGTTCTGGCCAAGCGCAGATAGTGGCATTTGCACCTAGTGAGTATATAGTTAAGCATCAATGATTTGTTTCATTCATTCATTCATCCATCCATCCATCCATTCATTCATCATCATGCTGAACAAAGAGTTTATTAAATGTTCACTGTGAACCATCCAGTGTTCTCTCCTGCTGGATTCACAACATCAAAACCACTCAGATGAAAAATCCTCAAACTCAGGAAGCTTTTATTCCTGTGAGGAGACAAGCACAAAACATAATAAATTAGTGAAAAATACATGTTAGAGTAAAAAGTGCTCAAAAATGAAGATGGGAAGAATGTGGCATATGGTGGTGACAGTGTAATTGTAATTTGAAAATAGTAACAGGGAAGGCCATGTGGAAGGGAGTGATTTATGAGTTAATGGCTGATACAGATGAGAGAGCTGGCCACTAAGACCAATACCTGTTTTTTCAGCTTGATAGAATAGCAAATGAAAAGACCCTGGAGGCATGAATATGTTATGAATTTAATCAACAGGTTAGAGATAAAAAGTGAAGAGAGTGGAATGGAATGAAAGGAAGAGTGGAGTCAATGAGAGACCAAGGAGTTCATGGCACATGCCCAATCACAAAGCGAAAGCAGAAAGAGTGGTATTTTCTTGCTAGAAAATGTATAGATTATAACTAAACCTAAACTCAAAAGTAGTTTTGCTTTTTGATTGTCATCATGTATTCTGGTGATACACAATGTCAGTGATAAAACTTCTCTCCCCAGGAGACCACTTCCATCAGTGCTGGCTATTTGGTATACGATCCTGGTAAGATTTGAGATCTAAAGTTAATGGGGAAATCTGGTTGAGGAGTTAGTGATGCGGAGGAGTAGTGGGACCCTTCTTTTTCAGCTGGTCCCCTGAGTCGGAGCTGGGATAGGTACCAGACCACCCAGAACATCCACGGAATCAGCCGCAGACTACGAGAAGAACATCTGGATCTGTACAAAGAACATCTCCAGCTGATGAGTATTGAGGTATAGTGGAGCGTGAAACCGTGCACAGATATTAGGAAGATAAATGGAAGGGGGGAGGGAGTACAGCGATTTGGGCGCTTGGAAGTGATAGCCACTGCACGTGGGAGCAGGCGATCAGGACCGAGACCGCATCCGTGGAGAGAGCGACTGAGACCGTGAGCCGGGGAACCACAAGACCAGTCTGAGGGCTTCGGAGCTTGGAGCGCCCGCAAACCACACTGCGAGACAGAGCCTGGAGCGGACGGGGGGCTGGCCAGGCTGTGGTGTTAGGAAACACAGCAAGAGACGCGGCCGGCCTTGGAAGTGAGGGCTGGGATGGCCGGCTGTGGGGGGGCATAACATCCAGGGATGCTGCAGGGTTGAGCAGCACCAACAGAAACAGGAGAAAGTGGCCAGAACATCAATCGGAGAACGGCTCGGCCATCCCCTGTTCAGAGACAAAGCTGAGATTTGGCTACTGCTGGTCTGACTCTCAGAAGAGTGCACAAGCAAAACCACCAGGGAAAGCCGCCAGAGAACAAAAAGCCTGGAAATACCGGCTCACAGTGTGCCCATCCCCATCACTCCCTCCCAGGGGACACAGAGACTTACCCAAACAGGGTTGCTCTGAGTATCGGTGAGGATGGCTCCTCCCTCGAAGGCAGGTGAAAATCAAGAGGCTCACATTCCTAAGGTCCCTATAAAACCAGTGCACACGCCTGCGTCCTGGTCAATAATCTGGGCTCTGGACAACCCCAACATCTCCCTCATCAGAATGACGGAAGGAGAAAATCTCCCCAGAAAAGAAAAGACAATGAGCCTGTGGCCCTTCTGCCACAGAACTAATGGGTATGATATAACCAAATTATCAGAAATGGAATTCAGAGTAACAATGGTCAAGATGTTGTTTAGACTTGAAAAAGTGATAAACGAAAATGTTAATGAGAATATAGAATCTCTAAGGGCTGAGAAATGAGAGCGAATCTGGCAGAAATTTAAAAATTCTATGAATCAAATGCAGTCAAAAAACTAGAGGCTCTGATGGCCAGGGTAAATGAGGCAGAAGAACGTATCAGTGAATTTTGGAGGGTGGTTAGTAGGAAGAGAAAGCTAAAATAGAAACTTGGCTCAAAAAAACTCCATTCTCAAGAATGTAGGTTGCGGAGATTCACTGACTCATGAAACGCTCCAATGTCAGAATCATTGGCATCCCCGAGGGGTGGAGAAAACAGAGGTCTGGAAGAGATATTTGAACAAATTTAGCTGAAAACTTCCTTACTCTAGCAAGGGAAACAAACATTCCTGTCCAAGAGGCAGAGAGGACCCCTCCCAAGCTCAACCATGACAAACCTACGCCCGTCACATCATAGTGCATTTTGCAAATATTAGATCCAAGGATACAGTATTAAAAGTGGCCGGAGCAAAAGAAATTTCACGTCATCTCAAGGCAAAGGTATCAGAATTACGCAGACCTGTCTACTCCAGACCTGGAATGAGAAGCGGTTGGGGGCATTTTGTAAGTTCTTTCAGAAGAAAACATGCAGCCAAGTGATCCTTTATCCAGCAAGGCTGTCATTCAGAAGTGATGGAGAGATAAAGAACTTCCAGAATCGCCATTCACCAATTTTTGTAACCACGAAACCAGCCCTACAGGAGATATTATGGGGGTTCTATAAGCTAAGAAGGCCCCAAGAGTGATACAGAAACAGAAAGTCGTACAATCTATAGCACAAAGACTTTAATGCAATACACATGGCATCAATAAAATCATATCTCTCACTAATCAGTCTCATATGTAAATGGCCTAAATGCTCCCATAAAGCGACAG
>NW_024424119.1:32229135-32245074 GCF_017311325.1 Ursus maritimus
AACGCCACATGGTTGCAGATTGGATAAAAAGAAATGACCCATCCATTTGCTGTCTACAAGAGACTCATTTCGAACCCAAAGATGCATTCAGACTGAGAGTAAGGGGATGGAATACCATCTTTCACGCCAATGGACCTCAAAAGAAAGCTGGGGTAGCAATTCTCATATCAGACAGATACGATTTTAAACTAAAGACTATAGTTAGAGATACAGAAGGGCACTATATTATTTTTAAAGGATGCATCCAACAAGTGGATATGACAATTATATATGCCCCCAACAGGGGAGCAGCAAGATACACAAGCCAACTTTTAACCAGAATAAAGAGACACATAGATAAAAATACGTTAATAGTAGGGGACCTCAACACTCCACTATCAGAAATAGACAGAGCGCCTAAGCGGAAAATCTACAGAGAAACAAAAGCTTTGAATGCCATACTCGATGAGTTAGACCTCATAGATATATATAGAACACTACACCCCAGAACCAAAGAATACTCATTCTATTCTAATGCCCATGGAACATTCTCAAGAATAGACCATGTTCTGGGACACAAAACAGGTCTCAACCGATACCAAAAGATTGAAATTATTCCCTGCATATTCTCAGACCACAACGCTTTGAAATTGGAACTCAACCACAAGGAAAAATTTGGAAGAAGCTCAAACACTTGGAGACTAAGAACCATCCTGCTCAAGAATGATTCAATAAACCAGGAAATCAAAAATCAATTTAAACAATTTATGGAGACCAACGAGAATGAAAACACAATGGTCCAAAACCTATGGGATACTGCAAAGGCAGTCCTAAGGGGAAAATACATAGCCATCCAAGCCTCACTCAAAAGTATAGAAAAATCTAAAATGCAGTTTTTATATTCTCACCTCAAGAAGCTGAAACAGCAACATAGGGACAGGCCTAATCCATGCACAAAAAAGCAGTTGATCAAGATTAGAGCAGGAATCAATGAATTAGAAACCAGGAGCACAATACAGCAGATCAACAGAACTAGAAGCTGGTTCTTTGAAAGAGTAAATAAAATCGACAAACCACTGACAAGACATATCCAAAAGAATAGAGAAAGGACCCAAATTAATAAAATTATGAATGAAAAGGGAGAGGTCACAACCAACACCAATGAAATTGGAAGGATTATTAGAAACTTTTATCAACAGCTTTATGCCAATAAATTAAGCAATCTGGAAGAGATGGAGGCCTTCCTGGAAACCTATAAACTAAAAAGACTGAAATAGGAAGAAATTGATTTTTTAACAGGCCAATTAATTATGAAGAGATTGAAACAGTGATAAAAAAACCTTCCAAAAAACAAACCTCCAGGACCGGATGGTTTTCCCAGGGAATTCTACCAAACATTCAAAGAAGAAATAATATTTAATCAGATCACTTCTTTTTTACTTCTTCCTATGTGTAAAATGCAGGAATTGCTCATGTGATTTCACGGGTCTCCATAATGCTATAAATATTTATCAATTCATTCATTGTAGGCCTAACAAGTATATCTTTGATCCTAGATCCTCTGCCCATTTGAAATCTAGATATGATTATCTTAAACTGACATTTTCACTGCTCTGAAATTGTCCTCAAGTATTTTGAAGTGTGTTAGAGGACGGTAAAAATGTTCATATTCTCATGGTGCAAACATTTACTTCTCTTTGGTTGATATGCTTTCTTACCATCCTGTGGATGCAATATTCGGATTCTTGCAGTAATGTCAGCAAGGACTTGAAAATGAACCAACCTCCTTGCTTTTGAGGAAACACAAAGCAAAACAAAACACTGTACCACCGCTTATACATAACACCTGTGCACATGCTCATGCTTCCGTGCACACACACACACACCCCCTTTCAAACCAAGAAATGGATTTGTTTACTAGATGTTTTCAAGACTTGGGAAAAGATGGAAAAGTGAGTGTCATATCACATCAAAGGAATACCTTTTGATTATATTAACAATCCTGTTTCACAAAGAGCCTTTGGCCACTGAGGACCTTTAATCCCTTACTTTAAACCTGTAGCCTAATACTTAACTGGATTATTTTACGATGCTTCATAGCTTTCTCTTTTCAGTTCTTCTTTATCTTCTCAAGATGAAATCAAATCTCTGATTTTGATCTTCGTGAGAAATGACTTTCTCCTTGACTCCTAGCACAACCGACTCCATGCCTTGTGGTTCCTCTTACTTACCTTCAATCCATCAAAGAAGTTTGCTGCCAGCTTAGATGCTCACACTTTAACTCCTACTATGTAGGTGCCAATCACCACACGGAATGTGAATCTATTATCGCTTTCAAACTAGAAACAATTCTTTTTGTACACAAGAAGTAGATAGGTGATTATATATACTTTACTCTTTGTGCTGGGAGAAGGGAATGTAGTGAGTTTTTTAAAGTTTTTCTCTGCTGGCACCAAGCACCTTGAACATATCTTACAGGAGAAGCAAGCATGATTTAATAATAAATTATTAAAACTACTAAATACTCTGAAATCTGGATTGTGACACCTCTAGTTTTATTCTTTTAAGATTGGCTTTGGCTATTTGGGTTTTTTTTTTTTTTTTTTGCGTGTTCCATACAAATTTTAGGATTATTTGTTCTTAGTTCTATAAAATGATGTTGGTATTTTGATAGTGATTGTTAAGTCTGTAGATATCTTTGGGGTGGGGTTGACATTTTAACAGTATTGGTTCTCTCAATCAATGAGCATGGAATATATTTTCCACTTGTTTGTATCATCTTCAATTTCTTTCATCAGTATTTTACAGTTTTTGGCATACAGGTCTTCACCTCCTTGGTTAAGTTTATTCCTCTATGTATTTTATTCTTTTTGTGCATCTTGTAAATATGATTTATTTTATTAATTCTCTTCTGCAACTTCTCGTTATTAGTGTATAGAAATGCAATCAATTTCTGTACATTTGATTTTGTATCCCGCAACTTTACTTTAATTCATTTATGAGTTCTGGTAGTTTTGTAGTGGAGTCTTTAGTGATTTTCTATATATAGTAATATGTCATCTGCAAATAAGGTAGAAATTTTACTTCTTCTTTACCAATTCTGATGCCTTTTACCTTTGTTGTCTATTGACTGCGTGGCTAGGACCTCTTAAGTACCATGTTGAATAAAAGCTAGTGAGTGGACATCTTTGTTCTTGTTTCTGCCCCAAGAGGAAAAAGTTCTCAGTTTTTCCTATTGAATATGATGTCAGCTGTGGGTTTTTCTATATGGCCTTTATTATAGTTGCGGTATATTCTCCTTTAAACCTCCTTTCTGGAAGGTTTTTATCATGAATGGATTTTTGTACTTTCTCAAATACTTTTCTGCATCTATTGAAATGGTCGTATGATTTTTATCCTTTCTCTTGTTGATGTGAGATATCATATTGATTATTTTGCAGATACTTGAACCACCCCTTTGCATCTCAGGAATAAATCACACTTGATCAGTGGTGAATGACTATTTTAATGTATTTTTGATCCAGTTTGCTAATTGGAAGATTTTTGCAGCCATGTCCATCAGAGATCTCTGGCCTGTAGGTCTCTTTTTTGTAATGTCCTTTCTCTGGTTTTAGTATCAGCGAAATTTTGACTTCACAAAATGACCAGATTTTTTCTTATGATTTATTCTAATTTGATACCATTGTAGTTGGAAAAAGATGCATAAGATATGATTTTTAGTCTTTTTGAATTTGTTGAGATCTTGTTTTTGTGACCACATGACTATTCTGGAAGAATGTCCCATGTACACTTGAAAAGAATATGTTGTCTGCTGTCTAATCAAAAACAGGATGGTAATGAGCATAAAAATAGGACATAGATCAATGGAACAAAATAGAGTCCAGAAATAAAACCCATGTTTTTATGTTCAATTAATTTATGAAAAAGAGTGCAAAGATTATACAATGGGAGGGTGCCTATACGGTATGAGTCGATTGTGTCTGACTCTTGATTTCTGTCGATCATGATTCTAGTAACCGCAGTGCTGAGGTGAATGCTAAGATTCTTTCTCGTCCCTTAAAAAAATACAAAAAAAGTACTTTCTTTTTTAAATTATTATTATTAAAATACATTGGGGGGAGAGAGACAACTGCTGAACAGGAACCTGCATGGGGCCTCAATCCTCAGACCCCGGATCATGACCTGAGCTGAAGCAGAGTGCTTAACTGACTGAGCTCCCCAGGCACCACAAGATAGTTCTTAACAAATGGTGTTGGGGAAAACTAGTTAGCTACATGCAAAAGAATGAAACTGGACTGCTTTCTTATACCATATACAAAAAATAACTCAAAATGGATTAAAGATCTAAATGTGAGACTCCATAAACCATAAAATTCCTAGAAGAAAACATAGGCAATAACTCCTTTGACATCAGCCATAGAAACATTTTTTTAGATATGTCTCCTCTGGCAAGAGAAACAAAAGCAATATTAAACTGTTGAGACTAATCAAGATTAAAAGCTTTTGCACAGTGAAGGAAACCATCAACAAACAAAACTGAATTGGAGAAGATATTTATAAATGATATATCTGGTAAGGGGTTAATATCCAAAATATATAAAGAACTTATACAACTCAATACCAAAAACCCCACAAATAATCAGATTTAAAAATGGGCAGAGGGCCTGAATAGACATTTTTCCAAAGAACATTTAAAGATGGCCAAGACACATAAAAGATGTTCAGTATCACTAATCATCAGGAGAAACTAAATCAAACAATAGTGAGTAGTATCACCTCTACATCTGTCAGAATGGCTAAACCAAAAATGAGAAATAAGCCAATGTTGGTGAGGGTGTGAAGAAAAGTGGAAACTTGGGAATACAAGCTGATGCAGCCACCAGTGGGAAAGCACAATGTAGGTTCCCTCAAAACTTACAGATTAGAATTAATATAGACCCAGCAATTCTACTACTGGATATTTACCCAAAGAAAATGAAAACACTATTTCAAAAGATACATGCACTCCTGTGTTTATTGTGGCATTTACAATAGCTAGAATATGAAAGACAACACATCCCGGAACCAACCCAAGTGTTCATAAATGAATGGATAAAGATGTGGTAGATATGTAAAAATGGAATATTAGCCATAAAAAATGAGATTTTGCCATTTAACAACATTGATGAGACTAAAAGGTATTATGCTAAGTGAAATAACCTCAGAGTAGACAAATACTATAATGATTTCACCTATGTGGACCTTAAGAAACAAAAACAAATGAACAAAAGAAGAAAAAGAAAAATGATACCACACACACACACACACACACACACACACAAAAACAGACTCTAAGTAAGTGAACAAACTAGTGGTTGCCAGAGGAGAGTTGAATTGGGGATAAGTAAAATAAGTGAAAGGGATTAAGAGTCACAATTTATTGTGATAAGCTACTCGAGTAATATATAGAATTTTTTAAGAATTAAAATAAGGAATTTCTCTATAGAAAGTGTGACTGACAGTTGAAAAATTTTGAGATGCCCGCAAGACTATATAGGCATGTTCCACTTCAACCTTACCAAATGATATGCTTGTTGGAATCTATATACACATTGTTGTGCATGAACAACCCAGGATCCACTTTTGTTCCTTTTGATCCTTTTCATTCACTTCTATGCAGTTGTTCCCTTAAGAACTTCAGGCAGAAATCCAGTAGAAAGAGTGGTACTTTGTTAGAGTAGAACAAATCCCCAGCACCTGAGGAATTGAAGCTGTGGAAGTGATGCTGTATCAGCTGTTCTGATAATGACTCAGAATGCCTGTACCAGATATCGGAGAAGAAGAAAGATGAATCAGCACCCCCTTTTTCTTTCAGCCTAACATACTTGTTCTCTTTCATAAAACCTGCATTCATCACTGAGAAGAATTCTGACTTTCAGTACATACTGTCTTGTAGTTACTTGAAAATTTAGGCATTTGCTGGTTTTTAGACTTCTTCTGCAATTATTTATTTTAAATTTTTTTCTCATTTTCAGCAATAGTTTAGTAGGAATTAGAGAGAGGTGCACCAAGATTTTCCTGGCTAAAGATGATATTTTTAGACTAGAAATAATTTTAAAGTATTTTTAAAGATTTGTTTATTTATTTATTTAAGAGAGAAAGAGAGATGTGCATGAGCAAGGGAGAGGAGGGTAGAGGAGGGAGAAACAGACTCCCTACGGCAGCAGGAGCAATGGCCGGGTTTGGCCCCAGCACCCGAGACCATGACCTGAGCCTAAAGGCAGATGCTTAACCTTCAGTGACCCAGGCACCCCAAGATCTGGAAATCATTTTAAACAATTGAAAGGTTCTACATTTATAAGTGCTGTAATAAAAATGTTGTTATAGAGGCAGGGATAGATTATGAAATATAATAATCATCATGATTTTTTTTAAATGATAAACTATAAAGGACTTTAAATGTCTAGGAGTTTTCTTGGGGGATGCATTTTCAAGCCTCTATTTCTTCAACAGAGAAAGAGGGATGAATCTTTTCTCAATAGGCTTATTGGTGACATTTGATGTTATAAAAACAGAAAAGTGCTTTGTTAAAAAAGGAAAATAAAGTATTACAGTAGTTTAAATGTGTCCCTCAAAATTCATATGTTGAAACCCTAACCCCACAAAAATGACAGTGTTAGAGGTGGGGCCTTTGGGGAAGTGATTGGTCTCAAGGGTGGAAACCCCACTTTGGAATTAGTGCCCTTTATCAAAGAGACTCCCAGAGAGAGCGGCAACATTCCTTTTGCTGGCTTTTGAGCAACAATGAGAAGTCTGTAAAGCCCAAAAAGCCTCATCCAACCATACTGGTGTTGCGACTTGTACTTATTTAATCCAAAAACTGGAGAAATATATTGTTTATAAAATCACCCTGATCTATGGTTTTTTGTTATGCAAAAGTCCAAATGGCAAAAGACACATGTTATTTATTATTAATAAATTCATTCATTCATTCATCAAGTCATTCATTCAGCTTGAGTCCACCATTTGCTTCTAAGTGGAATTTTGCAAAATTAAGTCAAACTTAATGACCTGTCAGTAACTGTAATTTTTTAAAAGCAACCAAAAGGCCATCTAAAAACTATTTGAAGATTTGAAAAGGGCTGATCTCATTTCTTGGCCTTTATAATGGTAGGTATATGGGCATCATTTATAATTACATAATTACTGTTGCTATATACTGATAGTTATAGTAGGTTTGCTGCTAAATGACAGTTTGTAAAATATTCCTCCTCTTCATATATGGTACTCCTTATGAGTTAGGCTCCAATTTCATGTTTAAAAGTGAAGATGATTCTCATAGATCACGGACCTCTGCTTTTGCCAAATACTTATTAGCAGAGGTATTGTACTTAGAAGTAGATAGATCTTTCACTGGAATTAATATATGTTTAATATCTGTTTTCCTTAATTCTTTCTACTTGAGACTTTGAACTCTTTGCTCTTATTTCTAGAACAATGATTTTCGTTTTTACGTAAGTTTTCTAGTCCCAAAGATCATTCACGTATCTTATTTGAATCTATAATTAAATTATTTCCGATTATCATTGCTTAAAAATATTTCAGTAATTTCTCAGATAAACAGAAGCAGTGCTCTTGAGCACTGTCAAGTGACTTAAATTTTTGCATACATTAACAATGTGGGAAACACGCAACATGATGCTACTCTCACACAGTTTGATTCAAAGGTATGTCTAAATCAGGTCTTGGTGGTAGTTAGGATACTGCACTAGGCAAATAATATGCTGAAGAATTCCAATATCCAACTTCTCCTGATGTCATCATTCATAGGTTCCCTTGCAACTGAACTGAGTAGTTGGTTCCTCAGAGGTCTAATTTAGTCAACGATGGAGTCCTTTGTAGGTAATCAAATTACTTTTGAATACAGCATCTATTTTTCATAGGAACTAGTGGTGACCTCCATAATTAGTGCACAGAAATGTACTAAAGATGAAAAGAGTACTTCTGAAGGGTTTCTTGGAAAGGACCCACAGGCAAACACACACAAATACAAATATGTATGAATATACAAATATATTAAAATAAATATAGTATTCATGGGTTTTTTAAAATTTAAAAAATGAGTATTAAGTGTTGAGTCATATTTTTAGGCACCTTAAAACTGTTTTTTTACTTGCCCCTCAAAATTTATCATTTATCATTGTCACAAATAGTATAAAGACAACTGTTTCATTTTCCTTTGCTAATAACTCTTTGGTAATAATATACGGTTGACCCTGACCTGTGTGGTTCCACTTATATGTATTTTACAGTATAGTACTGTAAATGTATTTTCTTCCTTATAATTATCTTAATAACATTTTCTTTTTCTAGCTTACTTTATTATAAGAATATAGTATATAATACATATAACATACAAAATATGTGTTCATCAACTTTGTGTTTTGGTAAGGCTTCCGGTCGACAGTAGTGCTTTAGTAGTTCAATTTTGGGGGGAGTCAGAAATTATATGTGGATTTTCAACTTTGCAGGAGTTTGCCCTTCTAGCCCCCATGTTGTTCTGGGTTGCCTGTATGTTTCTCGCTTGATAAACTGATTAAACTGAGGCATATTTAACTTTGCTTTGTTTCAATTACTAGGACCATAAACATTTTTATGTGTTCTGGCTAAGGCAGATAGTGGCATTTGCACCTAGTGAGTATATAGTTAAGCATCAATGATTTGTTTCATTCATTCATTCATCCATCCATCCATCCATTCATTCATCATCTGCTGAACAAGAATTTATTAAATGTTCACTGTGAACCATCCAGTGTCTCTCTGCTGGATTCACAACATCAAAACCACCAGATGAAAAATCCTCAAACTCAGGAAGCTTTTATTCCTGTGAGAGAGACAAGCAATAAACATAATAAATTAGTGAAAAATACATGTTAGAT
This sequence comes from Ursus maritimus, assembly GCF_017311325.1. NCBI lineage: Eukaryota > Metazoa > Chordata > Mammalia > Carnivora > Ursidae > Ursus > Ursus maritimus. The sequence goes on from NW_024424119.1 coordinate 32,238,033, forward strand.
AGAAAAAAGTGCTCAGAAATGAAGATGGGAAGAATGTGGCATATGGTGGTGACAGTGTAATTGTACTTTGCAATAGAGTAGTCAGGGAAGGCCATGTGGAAGGAGTGATTTATGAGTTAATGGCTGATACAGATGAGAGAGCTGGCCACTAAGACCAATACCTGTTTTTCAGCTTGATAGAATAGCAAATGAAAAGACCCTGAGGCATACATTGTTCAGTGAATTTAATCAACAGGTTAGAGATAAAAGTGAAGAGAGTGGAATGAAGAAAGGAAGAGTGGAGTCAATGAGAGACCAAGGAGTTCATGGCACATGCCCAATCACAGCTGAAAGCAGAAAGAGTGGTATTTTCTGTAGAAAATGTATAGATTATAATAAAACTAACTCAAAAGTAGTTTTGCTTTTGATTGTCATCATGTACCTGGTGATACACAATGTCAGTGATAAACTTCTCTCCCCAGGAAAGACCACTTCCATCACGCTATTTGGTATGATCCTGGTAAGATTTGAGATCTAAAGTTAATGGGGAAATCTGGTTGAGGAGTTAGGATGGCGGAGGAGTAGGGGACTTCTTTTTCAGCTGGTCCCCTGAGTCGAGCTGGATAGGTACCAGACCATCCAGAACATCCACGGAATCAGCCGGAGACACAGAGAAGATACATCTGGATCTGTACAAATGAACATTCCAGCGATGAGTATTGAGGTATGAATGGGAGCCGTGAAACCGTGCACAGATATTGGAAGATAAATGGAAGGGGGAGGGAGCAGCCGCATTTGGCGCTGGGAAGTGATAGCCACCTGCACGTGGGAGCAGGCGGACTCGAGGACCGAGACCGGCATCCGTGAGAGAGCGGACTGAGACCGTGAGCCGGGAACGCACAAGACCAGTCTGAGGGCCGGAGCTTGGAGCGCCCGCAAACCACACTGAGACAGAGCTCTGGAGCGGACGGGGCGGCTGGTGGCTGGTGGTGTTAGAAACACAAAGGACAGACGCGCCGGCCTTGGAAGTGAGGGCTGGGATGCCGGCTGTGGGGCGCACATCCAGGGATGCTGCAGGGTTGAGCAGCACCAACAGAAACAGAGAGAAAGTGGCCAGAACATCAATGGAGAACGGTCTGCCATCCCTCTGTTCAGAGACAAAGGCTGAGATTTGGCTACTGCTGGTCTGACTCTCAGAAGAGGCACAGCAAAACCACCAGGGAAAGCCGCCAGAGAACAAAAAGCCTGGAAATACCGGCTCACAGTGTGCCCATCCCCATCACTCCCTCCCAGGGGACACAGAGACTCTACCCAAACAGGGTTGCCTGAGTATCGGTGAGGATGGCCCTCCCCCAGAAGGCAGGCTGAAAATCAAGAAGCCCACATTCCTAAGGTCCCTATAAAACCAGTGCACACTGCCTGGGTCCTGGTCCAATAATTTGGGCTCTGGACAACCCCAACATCTCCCTCATCAGAATGACGAAGGAGAAATCTCCCCAGAAAAGAAAAGACAATGAGTCTGTGGCCTCTGCCACAGAACTAATGGGTATGTATATAACCAAATTATCAGAAATGGAATTCAGAGTAACAATGGTCAAGATGTTGTTTAGACTTGAAAAAAGTATTAACGAAAATGTTAATGAGAATATAGAATCTCTAAGGGCGGAAATGAGAGCGAATCTGGCAGAAATTTAAAATTCTATGAATCAAATGCAGTCAAAACTAGAGGCTCTGATGGCCAGGGTAAATGAGGCAGAAGAACGTATCAGTGAATTGGAGGGTGGGTTAGTAGAAGAGAAAGCTAAAATAGAAACTTGGCTCAAAAAAATCCATTCTCAAGAATGTAGGTTACGGGAGATTACTGACTCAATGAAACGTTCCAATGTCAGAATCATTGGCATCCCCGAGGGGGTGGAGAAAAACAGAGGTCTGGAAGAGATATTTGAACAAATTTTAGCTGAAAACTTCCCTACTCTAGCAAGGGAAACAAACATTCCTGTCCAAGAGGCAGAGAGGACCCCTCCCAAGCTCAACCATGACAAACCTACGCCACGTCACATCATAGTGCATTTTGCAAATATTAGATCCAAGGATACAGTATTAAAAGTGGCCAGGGCAAAAGAAATTTCTCACGTACCAAGGCAAAGGTATCAGAATTACGTCAGACCTGTCTACCCAGACCTGGAATGAGAGAAAGGGTTGGGGGGGCATTTTTAAAGTTCTTTCAGAAGAAAACATGCAGCCAAGGATCCTTTATCCAGCAAGGCTGTCATTCAGAAGTGATGGAGAGATAAAGAACTTCCAGAATCGCCAGTCATTCACCAATTTTGTAACCACGAAACCAGCCCTACAGGAGATATTATGGGGGGTTCTATAAAAGTAAGAAGGCCCCAAGAGTGATACAGAACAGAAAGTCACAATCTATAGACACAAAGACTTTACAGGCAACATGGCATCAATAAAATCATATCTCTCAATAATCAGTCTCAATGTAAATGGCCTAAATGCTCCCATAAAGCGCGACAGGGTTGCAGATTGGATAAAAAGACGTGACCCATCCATTTGCTGTCTACAAGAGACTCATTTTGAACCTAAAGATACATTCAGACTGAAAGGAGGGATGGAATACCATCTTTCACGCCAATGGACCTCAAAAGAAAGCTGGGGTAGCAATTCTCATATCAGACAGATACGATTTTAAACTAAAGACTATAGTTAGAGATACAGAAGGGCACTATATTATTTTTAAAGGATGCATCCAACAAGTGGATATGACAATTATATATGCCCCCAACAGGGGAGCAGCAAGATACACAAGCCAACTTTTAACCAGAATAAAGAGACACATAGATAAAAATACGTTAATAGTAGGGGACCTCAACACTCCACTATCAGAAATAGACAGAGCGCCTAAGCGGAAAATCTACAGAGAAACAAAAGCTTTGAATGCCATACTCGATGAGTTAGACCTCATAGATATATATAGAACACTACACCCCAGAACCAAAGAATACTCATTCTATTCTAATGCCCATGGAACATTCTCAAGAATAGACCATGTTCTGGGACACAAAACAGGTCTCAACCGATACACAAAAGATTGAAATTATTCCCTGCATATTCTCAGACCACAACGTTGAAATTGAACTCAACCACAAGGAAAAATTTGGAAGAAGCTCAAACACTTGGAGACTAAGAACCATCCTGTCTCAAGAATGATTCAATAAACCAGGAAATCAAAAAATCAATTTAAACAATTTATGGAGACCAACGAGAATGAAAACACAATGGTCCAAAACCTATGGGATACTGCAAAGGCAGTCCTAAGGGAAAATACATAGCCATCCAAGCCTCACTCAAAAGTATAGAAAAATCTAAAATGCAGTTTTTATATTCTCACCCTCAAGAAGCTGAAACAGCAACATAGGGACAGGCCTAATCCATGCACAAAAAAGCAGTTGATCAAGATTAGAGCAGGAATCAATGAATTAGAAACCAGGAGCACAATACAGCAGATCAACAGAACTAGAAGCTGGTTCTTTGAAAGAGTAAATAAAATCGACAAACCACTGACAAGACATATCCAAAAGAATAGAGAAAAGGACCCAAATTAATAAAATTATGAATGAAAAGGGAGAGGTCACAACCAACACCAATGAAATTGGAAGGATTATTAGAAACTTTTATCAACAGCTTTATGCCAATAAATTAAGCAATCTGGAAGAGATGGAGGCCTTCCTGGAAACCTATAAACTAAAAAGACTGAAATAGGAAGAAATTGATTTTTTAACAGGCCAATTAATTATGAAGAGATTGAAACAGTGATAAAAAAACCTTCCAAAAAACAAACCTCCAGGACCGGATGGTTTTCCCAGGGAATTCTACCAAACATTCAAAGAAGAAATAATAACTATTCTCCTAAAGCTATTTCAAAAAATAGAAACAGAAGGAAAGCTACCAAACTCATTCTATGAGGCCAATATTACCTTGATCCCCAAACCAGGCAAAGACCCAATCAAAAAGGAGAATTACAGACTGATTTCCCTAATGAATATGGACGCCAAAATTCTTAACAAGATCCTGGCTAATAGAATCCAACAGTACATTAAAAGGTTATCCATCATGACCAAGTGGGATTCATCCCTGGGATGCAAGGTTGGTTCAACATTCGCAAATCTATCAGCGTCATAGATTTTATCCAGAAGGAAAAAGCCAAAAATCATATGATTCTCTCAATAGATGCAGAAAAAGCATTTGACAAAATACAGCATCCTTTCCTGATTAAAACCCTTCAGAGTATGGGGATAGAGGGTACATTTCTCAATCTCATAAAAACCATCTATGAAAAGCCTACAGCAAATATCATTCTCAGTGGGGAAAAGCTGGAAGCCTTTCCCTTAAGATCAGGAACACGACAAGGATGCCCACTCTCGCCATTATTATTCAACATAGTACTAGAAGTCCTTGCAACAGCAATCAGACAACAAAAAGCGATAAAAAGTATCCAAATCGGCAAAGAGGAGTCAAACTGTCTCTCTTCACAGATGACATGATACTCTATATGGAAAACCCAAAAGAATCCACTCCCAAACTATTAGAAGTTATAGAGCAATTCAGTAATGTGGGGGATACAAAATCATTGCTCAGAAATCAGTTGCACATTTCTATACACTAACAATGAAACTGAAGAAAGAGAAATTAGGAAGCCATCCCATTTTACAATAGCACCAAAACCAAATGCTACCTTGGAATTAACTTAACCTGAGACATAAAGGATCTATATTCTAGAAACTAATATCACTCTTGAAAAACATTGAAGAAGACACAAAAAAGATGGAAAAAATATTCCATGCTCATAGATCGGAAGAATTAACATAGTTAAAATGTCCATGCTACCCAGAGCAATCTCACACTTCAGTGCTATCCCGATCAAAATACTGACGACTATTTTTTCAAAGAACTGGAACAAATAGCTCCTTAAGTTTGTATGGAACCAGAAAAGGCCCTGAATCGCAAAGGAATTGTTGAAAAGGAAAATCAAGTCTAGGCATCACAATGCCAGATTTCAAGCTGTACTACAAAGCCATGATCACCAAGACAGCATGGTACTGGCAATAAAAACAGAACACATAGACCAATGGAACAGAATAGAGAACCCAGAAATGGACCCTTTTTTGGGTAACTAATCTTGACAGAAGCAGTAAAAACATCCAGTGGAAAAGACAGTCTCTTCAATAAATGGTGCTGGGAAAACTCGACAGGTATATGCAAAAGAATGAAACTTGACCACTCCCTTCTCACACCATACAATAATCCAAAGGATGAAAACTCTACAGAAATACAAAGCATCAGAACTATCACTAGAGGAGAAATTAGGTCATAGAAACTCCATTACGATTATCAACCATAAATACTTTACAGACACATCTCCAAAGACAAGAGAAACAAGAATGAACCTGGATTATTAGAGATAAAAAGCTTCTGCACAGCCAAGGAAACAGTCAAAAACTCAAGAGGCAGCTCGACGAATGGAGAGAAGATATTTGCAAAATGATACTTAGATAAAAGACTGGTCATCCAAGATCTACAAAGAACTTCTCAAACTCAACACGAGAAACAAAATAAACAAATCAATAAATGGGCAGAAGATAGTGAACAGACATTTTTCCAATGAAGACATACAAATGGCTAACAGACACAGGAAAAATGTTCAAAATCATTAGCCATCAGGGAAATTCAAATCAAAACCACACTTGAGATACCACCTTACGCCAGTTAGAATGGCAAAAATTGACAAGGAAAGAAACAACAATTAGTTGAGAGCATGTGGAGAAAGGGGATCCCTCCTACATTGTGTGGGAATGCAAGTTGGTACAGCCACTTTGGAAAACAGTGTGGAGGTCCCTTAAAAGTTAAAAATTGAGCTTCCCTATGATCCAGCCATTGCACTACTCGGGTATTTACCCCAAAGATACAGACGTAGTGAAGAGAAGGGCCATATGCACCCCAATGTTCATAGCAGCTCTGTCCACAATAGCTAAATCGTGGAAGGAGCCGAGATGCCCTTCAACAGATGACTGGATTAAGAAGTTGTCGTCCATATATACAATGGAATATTCAGCTATCAAAAAGAATGATTTCTCAACATTTGCTACAACATGGACGGCACTGGAGGAGATAATGCTGAGTGAAATAAGTCAAGCAGAGAAAGACAATTATATGGTTTCTCTCATCTATGGAACATAAGAACTAGGAAGATCGGTAGGAGAATAAAGGGATAAAGAAAGGGGGGGTAATCAGAGGGGGGAGTGAATCATGAGAGACTATGGACTCTGAGAAACAAACTGAGGGCTTCGGAGGGGAGGAGGGTGGAGGAATGGGATAGGCTGGTGATGGGTAGTAAGGAGGGCACGTATTGCATGGTGTACTGGGTGTTATACACAACTAATGAATCATCGAACTTTACATCAAAAACCAGGGATGTACTATATGGTGACTAACATAATAAAAAAATATTTAAAAATATAATAAAATAAAGTTAATGGGGAAATCAGATCACGTAAGTCCTTAAAAACTATTGAAAGGACTTTGCAGGTTACTCTGCATTAAATAGTCACTAGAGGATTTTAAGCAGAGGAGTAACATGATCTGTCTTGTATTTTAAATGGATGGCTCTAGATACTGTGTGGAGAGTAGAATTAAATGGCCAAGCAGAGAAATAGAAAGACCAATTAGGGCCAGTTGCAAAATATCTAGATTAAAGATGATAGTGCCCTGGAGTAAGATGGCAAATGATGAGACAGGGAGAAGTGATATTTTTAGAACTCTTTTGAAAGTTATAATTCGTAGAGTGGCTTTGAGGGGGAGCTATTCTTTATTGTGGTAAAATATACGTTAAGTTTGTAATTTTAACTATTTTTAAGTGTACAATCCATTACCATTAAATTCATTCCTAATATTTTGGAATTATGACCGATGTCCATTTCCAGAACCTTTTCATCATCAAATAGAAGTTTTGCAATCATTAAACATTAACTCCCACCCCCTTGACCAGCCCCTGATA
>NW_024424119.1:32245084-32343067 GCF_017311325.1 Ursus maritimus
TACACAAAGATAAACTCCAAATGGATGAAAGACCTCTATGTGAGACAGAAATCCATCAAAATCCTAGAGGAGAACATAGGCAAGAACCTCTACGACATCAGCCACAGCAATCTTTTTCATGACACATCTCCAAAGGCAAGAGAAACAAAAGAAAAAATGAACCTGTGGGACTTCATCAAGATAAAAAGCTTCTGCACAGCCAAGGAAACAGTCAAAAAAACTAAGAGGCAGCCCACGGAATGGGAGAAGATATTTGCAAATGATACTACAGATAAAAGACTGGTATCCAAGATCTACAAAGAACTTCTCAAACTCAATACACGAGAAACAAATAAACAAATCAATAAATGGGCAGAAGATATGAACAGACACTTTTCCAATGAAGACATACAAATGGCTAACAGACACAGGAAAAAATGTTCAAAATCATTAGCCATCAGGGAAATTCAAATCAAAACCACACTGAGATACCACCTTACGCCAGTTAGAATGGCAAAAATTGACAAGGAAAGAAACAACAATTGTTGGAGAGCATGTGGAGAAAGGGGATCCCTCCTACATTGTTGGTGGGAATGCAAGTTGGTACAGCCACTTTGGAAAACAGTGTGGAGGTCCCTTAAAAAGTTAAAAATTGAGCTCCCCTATGATCCAGCCATTGCACTACTGGGTATTTACCCCAAAGATACAGACGTAGTGAAGAGAAGGGCCATATGCACCCCAATGTTCATAGCAGCTCTGTCCACAATAGCTAAATCGTGGAAGGAGCCGAGATGCCCTTCAACAGATGACTGGATTAAGAAGTTGTCGTCCATATATACAATGGAATATTCAGCTATCAAAAAGAATGATTTCTCAACATTTGCTACAACATGGACGGCACTGGAGGAGATAATGCTGAGTGAAATAAGTCAAGCAGAGAAAGACAATTATATGGTTTCTCTCATCTATGGAACATAAGAACTAGGAAGATCGGTAGGAGAATAAAGGGATAAAGAAAGGGGGGGTAATCAGAGGGGGGAGTGAATCATGAGAGACTATGGACTCTGAGAAACAAACTGAGGGCTTCGGAGGGGAGGAGGGTGGAGGAATGGGATAGGCTGGTGATGGGTAGTAAGGAGGGCACGTATTGCATGGTGTACTGGGTGTTATACACAACTAATGAATCATCGAACTTTACATCAAAAACCAGGGATGTACTATATGGTGACTAACATAATAAAAAAATATTTAAAAATATAATAAAATAAAGTTAATGGGGAAATCAGATCACGTAAGTCCTTAAAAACTATTGAAAGGACTTTGCAGGTTACTCTGCATTAAATAGTCACTAGAGGATTTTAAGCAGAGGAGTAACATGATCTGTCTTGTATTTTAAATGGATGGCTCTAGATACTGTGTGGAGAGTAGAATTAAATGGCCAAGCAGAGAAATAGAAAGACCAATTAGGGCCAGTTGCAAAATATCTAGATTAAAGATGATAGTGCCCTGGAGTAAGATGGCAAATGATGAGACAGGGAGAAGTGATATTTTTAGAACTCTTTTGAAAGTTATAATTCGTAGAGTGGCTTTGAGGGGGAGCTATTCTTTATTGTGGTAAAATATACGTTAAGTTTGTAATTTTAACTATTTTTAAGTGTACAATCCATTACCATTAAATTCATTCCTAATATTTTGGAATTATGACCGATGTCCATTTCCAGAACCTTTTCATCATCAAATAGAAGTTTTGCAATCATTAAACATTAACTCCCACCCCCTTGACCAGCCCCTGATAATTTCAACTCTACTATCTCTGTAAATTTGCCTATTGTAGGTTCCTCTATAGGTGGAACCATATAATGTTTGTCCTTTTGTGTCAGGTTTATTTTAGTTAGCATATGTTTTCAAGAGTCATTCATGTTGTAGCATATATCAAAATTTACATTTTATGGCTAAATAATATTTCACTGTATATATATATATATATTTATATATACACACACACTATATTTTGGTTATCAATTCATCTGTTGATAAATGTTTGAGTTCTTTCCACATTTTAGTATTGTAAATAGTGCTTCTGTGAATATTGTTATACCAGTATCTGTTTGAGTCTCTCCTTTCGATTCTTTTGTGTATATATGGATAAGTGGAAATACTGGATCATATGGCAATTCTACTTTTAACTTCTTAAGGAAGTGCCAAATTGTTTCTTATGGCAGCTGTATCATTTTGCATTCTTACCAACAATGCACAAGTTTTCTTATTTGTATAAATCCTTGCCAACATTTACTGTTTTCTATTTGCTTTTTGTTTTTGTTTTGTTTTGTTTTGCTTTATAATAGCTATCATAATGGGTGTGAAGTGATATCTCCCTGTGTTGTTGTTTTTTTTTAAAGATTTGTTTATTTATTTGACAGAGAGAGATAGCCAGCGAGAGTGGGAACAGAAGCAGGGGAAGTGGGAGAGGAAGAAGCAGGCTCCCAGCGGAGAAGCCTGATGTGGGGCTTGATCCCAGAACACTGGGATCACACCCTGAGCCGAAGGCAGACCCTTAACGAGTGCACCACCCAGGCACCCCTCTCCCTGTGGTTTTGATTTTCTTTTCTGTAATGACTGGTGATGTTGCACATTTTTTTATGTTATTCACCATTTATCTTTTTTGGATAGATGCCTATTCAAATCCTTTGCCCATTTTTGAAGTGAGTAGTTTCTTTCTTGTTGTTGAGTTTTAGGAGCCTTTACGTATTTTGGGTGTTAATCTCTACCAGGTATATAAATTCCAAATATTTTCTCTCACACCATGGGTTATCTTTTCACTCTCTAGATGGTATTCTTTGAATCACAAATTTTAATGTTAATGAAGTCAAATTTATGTTTTTGCTTTTGTTGCTTGTGCTGTTCATTTAGCCATGTAAATGTTAATTAAGGGGATTAATGATAAAGGGATCATTTTCTCAGTCAGACTTCCTAACCTTGAAGCATTGCTAAAACCTACTACCCTGCGACCTTGGCAATGTATTGACCTCTCTCTGTTGTCCTCATCTCTAAAAAAAGGATAATATCGTTCATTGTGAAGACTAATGAATTAACGTAGCATACTTAGAGGAGTGATTAGCACATAACAAGTACTCAATAAATAATTACTATTTTTATCTCTTAGATACTGCATTTTTTACAAATGAAGTTCCACAAAATTATTGTGGAAGGTTTCACACCTAATGTGTGACCTGGTTAACACTTTCAACAAGATCTATTTGAACCTCAGAATTTATGCTTGGTTTGTGCTGCATCTTAAGGGCAGTAGCATAGCTCTTATTGACCAACCTGAAAAGAAAAGGAAAAAAAAAAAATTAAAAAGAAAGAAGTCAAGCACCTGGAAAACCCATAAACTAGGTAATCCATTTCTGAATAATCAGTTTGGATATAAATTGTGTTTGAAAAAAGACTTCAGCTCAGTGAACCTAGCACTAAAGCCAAGAAAAAACTTTTTGTAAGAGACTCATGTTGGGCTTATTTGTGGAATTATTTTTAAAATATGCTGTTTGAATTGTGGCAGCATTTTGCTGCTGGAGTTTGGTACAAGAGAAATAAATATAATTTTCTAAGAATGTTTTTGAAGGTAACCTAACAATATGGAGGATTTAAAAATCTTTGCTCTAAACCACAAATACACTATAGCTATTCCATTTAACAGAAAAACATATATATATTTTTTTCTTCTTTTGGATACTCAGCCAGTTCTTTCCAACAGATTTAAATGTGATATCCGTCAGATAGCAGGTAAAGCACCTGCAGATGCATAAATTAAATTCTCTAATCTGTTCTTCCATTTACCTTGTCAATTTTTCTATAGAGCATTTTCTACTTAGCATTTTTCTACTTAGCATTTTCTCTGCCTTCCCTAGTTGAAGAGTAACATAAAACATGAGAAAAAGCTGCTCTTATATGTGAGGTTCTACCCTATGTTTTGAAAGGATAATTGGTAACCTTGTGGCATTTTTGTTCCAATTTTGTTTTCTTCATTTAAATACCAATTAAGGGATGAAAGGTTTCAAAGAGTTATCGTAATCAAATTCATATTGAAAAGTACATGTAACTTTTGCTATTGAAATTAATAAATTTGGGGCACCTGAGTGGCTCAGTTGGTTAAGCATCTGACTCTGAATTTCAGCTCAGGTCATGATCTCAGGGTTGTGAGATCCAGCCCCGTGACCAGCTCTACACTGGTTGTACACTGCTTAAAGTTCTCTCTCTCCCTCTCCTTCTGCCCCTACAACCTCTCTCCCTCTCTAAAATAAATAAATTAAATTAAATGAATAAATTTTATTTTTCTCTGTAGTTATAGAAGCTGTCTAAAATTTTTAATAAAATTTTAATAAAAATAAATTTTTAATTTTTAATAAATTTTTAATAAAATTTTAATAAAAATAAAAAATTTTTAATAAAAATAATTAAAAAAATAAAATAAAATATTTTCATAATGAGCGTATCTGAATTTTTCAAGTAAAAGTTCTTTGGTTTAATCCAAAATTTATGATTTTATTTCTTTCCAATATTTGATATATATTTATATATGTATGAGATACTACATATTAAAATTACTACATATACATATAAACATACATAAAATGTGCTACTAACAACATTTTACTTAATGCTATGTTCACTTAACTTTGTCATTTCAATGTCATAAGTTACTAAACATTTCAAATCCTGATTTATTTCCTTGTTTTTTAAACTAATAATGCCCTTGTAAGGGCATTTTTATTTATCCCATATTTTGCTGTTAAAAAATAATGCTATAATAGGGGTGCCTGGGTAACTCAGTTAAGTGTCCAATTTTTTATTTTCACTCAGGTCATGATCTCAGGGTCATGGGATCAAGCCCCTCAGTGGGCTCCACACTCAGTGGGGAGTCTGCTCGAGATTCTCTCTCTCTGTCTGCCCTCCCCCCTCCCCCCACACTCTCTCTCTCAAATAATAAATAAATAAATCTTTAAAAATGCTATAAAAATATTTTTCCATAATGATAGTAAAAATCTATATATTATTAGTGATTTCTTTTCATATATTGAATTATTGCTATGATTGAACTGTTGTTTATATATTATCAACCATTTCTATTATTTTCATTACATTTCCTATTCATGTCCAACAAATTTCTTCCCTGAAACATTAGTTTAGTTTAGTTTAGTTTTTTCTTGAAGTTACTTATACATTAAGGCCACTACACCCCTATTTTCAGGAGAAAATCAAGCATAAATTAAAGCATAATGCAAGTAAAATCTAATATTGCAAATTGTTGACCTTTGTCATTATATGTGTTGCAGGTATTCTTAGTCTATTATTTGCCTTCAGTTCTGTTTGATGTATTAAGCGGCATAAGGTTCTTTTTTATATATAGTTATGATTAACATTATGTATGTTTTCTAAAAGATTTCTTCCTTTAATTGTATATATGGAGAAGTATATCTTAAGTGAATGCCAAAGACATAATGCCTTGCTTATATATTAGATTTCAGTGGTTTTGGGTTTCATTTTTATATAGTTCTTACATTTTAATTAATTTATTTTATATCTTCATTGGCTTAGTAAAAGCTCCAGTAGACTCTCTTAATTTTTTACTGTTACTTTCATAATATTACAAGGAGAAAACAGTGGGTGGGTGATTAGTTGGAAAAGCTTTTTTGGAGAAAATCACTAATTAAAGGTTAATTAGATAATTAAAGAATGTATGTAAAAAGTGATTTGTAAACTTCAGAACACTCTTTAAATGTTGGCTATTATCGTTGATGCTATTAAATAGTTTTCTTTGTTTCTTCTCATATCACTAGTAGTGAATGCCAGCATATTGCTGCATAGGTTATAATTCCCTTTCTATAATTAGATCAAATGGAAGAGTTGTAGAAGAACTTTTGATGAAAAGGGATATCAGGCATTTGTAGCAGAGTTTATTTTGCTTATCCCATTGGAATATATACTTGTATATGCAGCCCACATTAGTGGTTTTACTCTATTTAAATAGTTTCATCTATCTGTTCCTTTGCTTGTCTACATGTAACTCTACTTTTGAAGGGAGAAAGTTCAATAAATTATGTGGCTGATTTTGCATTCAGAATTTTATCTGTTGATATCTTACCCTGTATTTATTTCCCAATTTTGTTATTGCTGGGCAAAGTACAAGTCATAGAGGATACAGGTTGAATTTAATTAAAAATTTAAAAAGACATTAAGTAACCCAAATACATTAACCATGAAATTTTACCTTAAATTTTTATTCTTTCTTTTTTTTTTTTAAGATTTTATTTATTATTTGACAGAGAGAGAGACAGCCAGTGAGAGAGGGAACACAGGCAGGGCGAGTGGGAGAGGAAGAAGCAGGCTCCCAGCGGAGCAGGGAGCCCAGTGCGGGACTCGATCCCAGCATTCTGGGATCAGAGCCGAAGGCAGACGCTTAACAACTGAGCCACCCAGGCACCCCTTAAATTTTTATTCTTAAAAAAATTATCTTTTAATAACTTCTACATACTTAATCTCAAAATGAATAATTTCAACCTTTTGTTGATATTCATGTATGAGTTAAAATAAATCTTCTGCAACCTTGTTAGCAAATACATGTAAAATTAGCCAATGTTTAGAGAAACGTTCACTTTGTATTAATATGATCTGAAGTAGTATATTTTTTAAACTGCCTATTTCAACTTCCTGGAAAATGGGAGTTTATATATGGCTATCTATCTATATTACAGTTCAGCAACTAGGATATATAAAGCCTCTTGATAAAGTTGATTTTGCAAAATTATTGTTTCCATCTTTTTCTTCTCTTTCCCAGGGTTTACCCTCCCCAGGAATCTGAGAGTCTAGTTAACATCTAAGGTATCTGTAGCTGGGGAAAGCCTCCCTCCTTAGAAAACAGCTAAAGCTTAATGAATACAACAAATTACAAAAGTGTAACCTGCTCCCCCACATTTAAGGTTTACTTGTGTGCTATCTTTTCAATTATCGTTGGTGAAGCAATTATTTCCCCTATTGCACTCTGTGAAATCAGGAGCATTTGCAACCTGAACAGTACATTGCAAAATGCTTATACCTAGATCAGGTAGGCAAGTATGATAAATGGTGTGCAGAAAAGCATTTTTTCCTAACTCAGCAACTTGAGATAATTTGGATTTGCTAAACTTGGTATTATCATATAACAGTTTATTGTACACAGTGGTATTAATTATTTAAAGCTATTTCTAACTAATTATGTTCTTGTCCTTATGACCGGGGTCTCTGGTAAATAGAAAGTATTCAGTACATAATTTTTGAATAAACTGGGTAAACTTTTGGAAATTTTAGAAGAATGGTATCTCCTTATTTCTTGAAATACCCATCTTTTATTCATTATGCTTTTCAGCTAGATTTTTTAAAGCACCCTGCAGCATATATTGATCATAATCCTACATAGATTATCCTATACAGATAATCAGTCATTAAACATTTTCTAATTTCATTAGCCTACCTCTTTTAAGGGGGGAAAAAAGATCATTAGTATGCCAAAACATACTCTGCAATGAGCTCATTGCCTAAGGCTGACATTTACCCATACCCATGTCTTCTCCCCTATATCACGGGAATGAATTTGCTGTCATTCCAGTGGAGAAATCACAGCAAACAGACCCTTCCTCCTCAAGAATTTGTTTGAATGCAGCATTTAAACCATGACTAACTACATTTTTGGTTTTTTTTTAATTTGTAGATGAGTGGAGAGACTTTACAGGAAATTGAAGCAAGAGAATAAAAAAGCTCAGATTTATGTTTTAGAGAAGTCAGTCACCATGGCTGCATTGTGGAGAATGAATTTGGGAGGTGTAAGATACCAAGTGCAGAGGTTAATCATGGGAAAAAGAAAGGGCCGGACTGAAGCAGTAATATTGGGAATAGAAAGAATGAGATGGATTTGAGAGTGTCTGGGTAGTAACAGAGGAAGTGAAAGCCCACAGTAAGCCCCAGGTCTTGACTCTGCTTATTATTGACAGGTGAGCAAGAGAACACAGCATGGGGAAGAGAGTTGATGGGGTAGGTGATCAAATTGTATTTCAAAATGCTTGCAGGGCTTTCTGCATTATAGACAATGTAAACAATAGCAAAAGTAAAAATTAAAAATAAAAATCACACGTATAATCTCACTATATTTTTCATGTAGATGCATTCATATAAAATCATTTTATATGTATATAAATATATTTTAAATAAAATTGTGATCATGCCATATACATAGGCCTATGAACTGCTCTTTTCCTTTAAATTATATCATAAACATTGTATTATATTAGTAAGGTTGGGCTGCTGTAACAAAATGCCATAGACAGGATGACTTAACAAAAGTTTATTTTCTCACAGTTCTAAAGGCTGTAAGTCTAGATCAGGGCACTCTCATGGTCAGCTTGTAGTAAGAGCTTTGTTCCAGACTTGCAGATGGCTACTTTCTAACTGTGCCCACACATGGTGGAGAGAGAGGGTGGTGAGCAAAGAAGTTGGGGAAGAGAGAAAGAAAGGGAGTGTGAGTGAGCAATTGAGAGGGCACACTCTCAGATATCTCTTCTTTATAAGGGAAGTAATTCCTCATGAGGGCCCACCTTAATGATCTTATCTAACCTTAATTACTTCTCATAGGGGCCCACTTTGAATACCATCACACGGGATTAGGGTTTTAAAATATGAATTTTGGGGGGATAAAACATTTAGCCCATAGCAAACATTGTAGTTGATGGAGAATATTCAAAGATGAATTATTAATTTTGAAGTCATTATAGAAAACTTCAGCTGGCAGGAGATACTGTATACTATTTTATACTCCAGACTTTGCATGTTTAGAAACTAAATAAGTGCAATTTGAATACTAAAATATGCATACCAAAAGTAGGACTTTCTTCCTGTGAAACAAAACTAGGGACTACCTTGGAGTAAGTTATTTTTAAACCTGTTAGCCAGAGATAACAAGGAACATATTTGTAGTCATGCAAACTAAGTTTTATTAATAATAATAATGCCAGAGGAACCATGTAGTGTTTCAAAAGGAGGCAGGGGGGATCCAGGGATAGTACTTGCTAGATTTGGAGGGAGGAGAGCTGGAATTAATCACATGGGTCTTTTTGTACTTACTCCTAAATCAGCTTATCTGTGTCTCATACCTGGTGTATTTAATTACTGACTAGAATTTATCGTGTGTGTGTGTGTGTGTGTGTGTGTGTGTGTGTGTGTGTATGGATAGAGAGAGAGAGAGAGATAGATAAACACTGCTTTTAGAATATGACTTTATACATATAGCATACACAGCTATCTGTGTTACTAATCTATTGTTAATTTTAAATGTTCAGGTAAGCCTAACACTTAAAGTCTTAAATAAAAGTCCATCCAGTACTCATGAATCATATATTCTAAAGGGGAAACAAGGAGAGCAGTGACAAAACAGCCTTCTGGACTTATTTAGAATGTATGAAATTTTGAGACCACATGAATTGAATCTGTTCTGAGAAAAGGAACATTTTAATCCCTTTAATAAAAGATCTTGTCAGTGAAAAATGGTGAAACTGATTGTTACAATTAAGGCCTACAGAGCAACCAGGAGAAATCACTTCATTCCATACATGTATCATTCTATTTATAAGAAACCTTATTATACAAGAAACATAATAACTAGGTATTAAATTACTTTTCTTGAATTGAAGGGAAATGGAACCATCTTGGACCTAAAATTTATGCAGATCAGTAAAAACAAGAAATAGAACATTGCTTTATCCTTCTCATTAAGTTTCTGTTTCTCAGAATTTGTTCAACAGTACTTCCTACCTCAGATACCACGCTATCAGCTAACTATCTATATTTTGGAGACCTGGATTAAGGATTGACTAGTGCCACTTAGATATCTGGAGCCATAAAAAAAAGACAAAAATAAACTGAAACAATTTATTTTAATTTATAACAAACAAAACATACTAATTTCCAATAAGAAGGACTCAAGTTCTCCTAGATCCAACTGAGAATTTATAAAATAAGTTATAAATTCATTGCTTGTTTTAAAATACATGATTGATGGACTTGTACTTTTACCTATAATTTAACTGCAGAGAGAATTGCCATTTAACTTTAAACAACAGGAAAAATGGAAAAATATATGAAATCACATTTTTTCAGACACTGGAAAATAGGTAGCAAAAGATTGCGATCTCAGCTAGAAGGGAAACAAATGAGGTGGGTTGTTGTTATTTTTTTTTAAGATTTTGTTTATTTATTTGTCAGAGAGAGAGAGCAGGAGCAGTGGGGGAGAGCCAGAGGGAGAAGCAGGCCCCCTGCTGAGAAAGGAGCCCAATGTGGGACTGGATTCCAGGACCCTGGGATCATGACCCGAGCTGAAGGTAGATGCTTAACTGACTGACCACCCAGGCGCCCCTAAATTAGGTGGATTTTATGATCACCTCCAGATTACTGGCTGGAGGTAATAAAGCAGGGAGGAAGAATCCAAAAGAAACACATCAGTCACATTTATTTGAGAAGACAGAGACCAGAATTCAAGGAGGAAGAGGTAGTAAGAATTTGTAGGGCATATTTCACTTAGCATAATCCCCTCCCAGTTCCATCCATGTCGATGCAAATGGTGGGTATTCATCCTTTCTGAAGGCTGAGTAATATTCCATTGTATATATGGACCTCATCTTCTTTATCCATTCGTCTATTGAAGGGCATCTTGGCTCTTTCCACAGTTTGGCTATCATGGAGGACATTAGGAGAAAGAAGGGAAAAAATGAAGGGGGTGGAATCAGAGGGGGAGATGAACCATGAAAGACTACGGACTCTGGGAAACAAACTGAAGGTTTTAGAGGGGAGGGGGGTGGGGGGATGGGTTAGCCTGGTGATGGGTATTAAAGAGGGCAATACGCAATGAGCACTGGGTGTTATAGGCAGACAATGCATCATGGAACACTACATCAAAAACTAATGAAGTACTGTATGATGACTAATGTAACATAATAAAAATTAATTAATTAATTAATTAAAAAGAATTTGTAGGGCAGAGTACTGAAGAAGAGGGACATATTTAGGTCCATAATGGAAGAATGCAGGAGCCATGAGATTTTATGGGGCTGAAGGGCAGGGCCAGAGGCTGGCTGGCAAACTGATCTTCCTCAAACATGCCAGTGATCATCTTCCCAAGAAATGGTGCTAAAATAACTGGATGTTCACCTGAAAATAAATAAATGAACCTCAAATCTTATCTCACATGATATATAAAAAGTAGTTTAGCATGGATTATAGGCCTAATATAAGAACTTAAAACTATAAAACTTTTCAAAGAAAATATAGGAGGGGCACCTGGGTGGCTCAATCGGTTAAGTGTCCAACTCTTGATTTTGGCTCAGCTCAGGATCTCAGGGTCCTGAGATCAACCCCCCTCCCTGACTTTGTGTCAGGCTCCACTTTCAGCACCCTCCCCTGCTCACGCTCCCTCCCTTTCTCTCTCAAATAAATAAATAAATCTTTAAATTAAAAAAAAAGAGAATATAGGAAAAAATCTTTGTGCCTTTGTGGTAGGGAAAGATTTCTTACATACCCTTAAAAAAAAGAGTTATAAAAGCAGAAAGTGAAGAATTGAATATCATCAATAGTAAACTTTTTTCTGCTGTTTGAAAAACACTTAAGAAATGAAATGGTGAACCACAAACTGGGAGATAGTTTTTGCAAAACATGCATTTGATAGCGGTCTCATATCCAGAGGATATAAAGAATTCTTGCAAATAAAAATGAGAAGATAAACCAGCTGAATTTTTAAAACTAGGAAAAACCTTGAAAAGAAACTTTGCCAATGAAGATATATGAATAACAAACACATTAAAAGATGTATAAATGCATGTTTCATTAGATAAATGCAAATTTAGATCATAAGAAGCTACTCCTACACAACTAAACTGACTAAAATCAAACACATTAACAATAACAAATATAGAGAACGTGGACCAACTTCATCCTCTCGTACACTGCTGCTGTGAATACAAAACGGTATGACCACCTTGAAACATACTTTGGCAGTTTAGTTAAGTATGTTTTTACTATATAACCTAGCAATCACTGTCCTAGATATTTACCAAAAGAAAATGAAAACGCATTTCCATACAAAACTTGGACACTAATATTTATATCAGCTTTCCTCATAACCACCAAAAAGTGGTAACAATCAATCAGAACGCCCACAAACTAGTGAGTGGATAAACAAATTGTGGTACACCTTACAATGAAATATTATTCAGCAATTAAAAGAGAAAAGAAAGTTCTGATACGCATAACAACAACATGGGTAAATCTCAAAAGCTTTATGCTATGTTAAAGAAGCCAGACTCAGAAGCCAACCTACTATATTACTCCACTTACTTTAGATTTGCTAAAAGACAAAAATATGGTGATAGAAAACAGATTGGTGGTTGCCTCAGGTTCAGGTGATAAAAGAGGATTGCCTTCAAAGGAACTTGGAGGAATTCTTTGGGGTGGTGGGCATGTTCAACACTCTGATTGTGATGGTGGTTACACAGTTGTGTACATTTGTCAAAACTTACTGAACTGTACAAGTGAGTGAATTTTATTGTATGCAAGTTATTAATTAAACATTAAAAAATATGAAACAAAATACAGGGCCATGTTTTTATAAAGGCGCAATCCTGAGTATCATTATGAGATAAAAGCTAAGAGAGGTAAACTAAGGATTGTAGTCTAAAGGCACTATACCATAATGAGAGAGAAGAATACAAAAAAACAATGACTGGGTTATCATTGTGTTATATTTAAATTTTGTAGGTCATTTTTGTTTCTTTTCCTTCTACTTCTTCTCCTTCTCCTTCTCTTCCTTCTTCAACTTTACTTATTTCCACACATCAAGATTTCAATGATCTTTGCTTAATTTGTTTATTGAAGTATAATATACATACAACAATATGAACAAATATTAACAGTATGGCCCAATGCATTTTCACAAAGTGAACACACACATGTAACTGAGACCCACATTATAAAATACTATTCAGCAGTACCCAAGATTCTTTGTGATCCAATTTTAACTACTAAACCCTCTTCTGATTTCTAACAGAATTAATTCATCTGTTGTACTTTACATGATTAAAATCATAAAATATGCATTCTTTTATGTGATAATTTGCTAACGATATTCATACATATCTTTTCCTTTATTTGCTTGTTATTTGTTATTATTGCTGTACAAATGCCCAGCGACATTATTTGCAGAGACCCTTATTGAAAAATTATTAAGAATTTTAGAACATGACACCAGAATAGCAAACCAGGCAAGGACAGGGCCCCTTTGAGTAAAGGGCTCTGTGTGACTTCCCATGTAGCACTCATGGGACACTGGCCCTGAATACATAGTATTTCACTGTGTGAACACATCACAATTTTTTAAAAATCTATTCTATTGCTGATAAAAATCTTGAGATGTTTTCTGTTTTCTGATACTGTGAATGATGCTGCTATGAATATTTTAATTTCTTTTAGAGAAAATTATTTCTATGTGCATTTATATTGGATATTTACCTGGAATTGGAATTTTAGGTAATGCATCCAGTTGTAGTACATAATGTCAAACGTTTTACCAAAATAGTTGTTCCAGCTTCTTACAGTCTCACTAGCAGTATATAAATAAGAGTTCCAGTTATTCTACATCTTCATCAATACTTGACATTTTCTATTTTAGTGGAGAATTTGGTGGGTGTGTGTGGTTGTCCATTGTGATAGTCTGTTTGCAAAAAGGGCTGCAGCCATTTTCCCATCGCTGCACACAGGCCTCTTTATGATGTGACTGAGGAAATAGTATGAAAAATATAATTTGTTAATATTGCATTTATTATGCCAAATAGTCATATATTCTTTTGGAGCCTATAATTTTGGGATATGTGTTCTTTCTTTGAATCTTCAAATTAATGATCTCTTTACTTCATCTGAAACATTATTTTATAGACTTCATATAAGACTGTATTTTTTTCCTCATTACTATCCATTAAGCAATGAAAGATCTAACTGGATTCTGCATTTTCATTCAAACAGCTTTTTTTTTTTAATTTTTCTTATTCTCCAGTGTTTGTCCACTTGGATAGATTTTAGATTTTCATCTCTAATGGTGGCCAGGTTAGAGTTCACTTCACACCTGAGGTGTTCAGAAGATTTTCATCATCTCCTCAGGAGATAATCTGTATCGTATATCTCTATAATATTTTAAGTGTATAGAAGATGTGCTAATTCTTCTTCTTAGTATGTACTGATAACAGAAGTTCTCCTACATCAAACAATTCAGTAATTTGGACAAAAGTACCCAGTTGCAATATGCTGCATTCAGACCCCTAATTCATGAATTTTATTTTAGTAATTTCATTTTCTGCCTGGAGGTAGGAAGACATCAACTGACAATAGTTGGATAAAATGGGAAAAGAGGAATCATATGGCTGGCATTAAAAAATAAAAAAGCTATTTTATAGAAGAAAGTGCTTGATTAGAAGAGATGCCATTTACCAATGGCTTATATGTACCAAAAAGAAAAATATATGTATCATAATGATTCCTCTCTTTAGCCATGGAAGAAAAACGCTTGGATTTTTACCTTACATATGAAGAAATAGAAGTTTAAAAAGTTTTAATAATGTGGCCAAATTTCCTCAGTGAATAATTAGCAGAGACATTTTAAGGTTTGTAATATATAATGAATTAACATTTGCAACAGGATGCTGGCCAATGAACCCAATATAAAATACCAATATCCCTTAAAAACAAGATTTGTATAATGTGTGTATGTATGTGTGTGTGTATTTATAATTAAAGGTGGCTAGTTTATAAAATAACTCAAGGATTATTTGGTTCATTGAACTTTTAAAAATCACTGATTTCATAAAGAGAATGCGTTTACTTATATGTCTGTCTCTTAAAAGAAAAAATTATTTTAGGACACAAAGAAGTGATGTGAAATTAACTTATGATCCTGAATTTCTGTTTTTCAGAACTGTAATGAGAACAATAGGCAGAATGAATGTTATTTCCGGAGGTAAGTACAATGACATGTGATCTTATATCATTGAGCACAGTGAACAGCTTACAATGAATAATGTTTTCATACAACCACCTGCAAGTACTAAAATATGAATTAAAATGTCTAATGTTTGATTTAATGTCACATTTTAGCATTGAATGCATGACTTTAATTGGGCTGTGCTTAGTTATTGAAACTATAACCTATATCACTTAACACAAGAAAAGTTAATATAACACATCCTTTTATTTCTTAAAATCAGTGTGAAATGTGAGTGAAAGAAAGTGTATGTATAAAAGCAAATGATTATTTGAAATAGCAGCACAGGAAATACATTGTAATTGTAATTTGTTTTTTTCAGTTATTCTCAGGGTTTTTATAGAGATTTAGGGAACATCTAATGTAAAGAATAGTAACATATGAGTGTCAGAGGTCATTTAGTGTAACGTTTTACTCATCTAAATCAATCTCAGAATGTAATCCAGATGGCACAGTTTTCAGCCAACCTTAAATTGCCTTGCTCCAACTGCAGAAGTACTGTCTTGAAGAGTTCTAGTTGACTTACAACCTTCTTCTCTAACATTCCCTCCATGGACTATGGCCTTGGCAAAAGGCCACTCAACTTTTGGACAAGACTAGCCATCAAAAATTAGTTAGATACAAACCAAAATCATTCTTTGTAACGAGTCTTAGGCCGTATTTTTTTTCTTTTTATACTTCGTTAAACATTCATGAGATAGAAATCTCAGCAGTAGTTACTCTATAATAAAATAGTTCTCAACTGGGATAACAACTTCCTTAAAATTATTTTGTAAATGTTTAGAAGACTTGTTATTTGTCACAGTGGTTATGATGTATTAATGGCATTTTTTGATCAAAGGCCAAACATGACAGACAAGCAAAAGGCAGAATATTCCTGTACATGGAAGAATTGGCTCATGTTCCATGCAACTTTTCATTGTCCCACTGAACATTAATTTAGATGAATACAACTCTTAATAGTTATCTGAGCCCTTATCCTAATATATGTAATCACAAAATGTTTTTCCATGGGTCAATATACACTGAATTCTGCATGCAATACAATACACTATGCAGTTGTAAAAATAATAATAAAGAAACTATGTGAAAAGACCTCTAATATTTATTTTATATAAAAAAAGCTAGTTATAGACCAATATAAATTCTAGACTCCATTTCTGTTAAATAAAAATACATATTTCTTTGCATATACAATATAATACACATATACATATATGTATATAAAAAAATGCTGGAAGGATACACAAGAAACTAATAACGGATTATTTATGGATAGGCATGAGGGAGAACTAGACACATGGATGACAGTGGGCATGAGAGAAAATAAATAAGCAAACAAATAAATGTGTGTACATAGTTTTATGAAAAATTTGCCTGCATTGAGTATTAAAATTAGGTTAAAAGAATATATATCACACCTATTTTTTAATGTGTTTTATGTTTTCTTGTCTTACTAGATTTTCTAAAAATAATAATTATCAGGCTTATGTCAGACTTCTCAGGAATATTGAATCCAAAGGAGCCATTTCTGTTGAATTTTGATGAAAAATAGTTAATCCAAAAATGCTTGCTGATTCAAATGCTCTCTTACATATGAAGGCAACAGAGAAGAAATATTCATAGATATTCAAGACTTAAAATATGATTTCTGAAAAAAAAAGTTTAACTGTCTCAGCAGTCTCCAAAATAAAGCAAAATAAGAATTCAAAAACAGAGAAGACATGATCTAGATAGAATGATTTTTTATTACATCACCAGTTTATACCAAGATAATGCTGAAGAACCCAAAAAAAGTGGTGGAAAGAATTAAACTAGAAATCCAAATCTTCTGAATTTGATTCTTCATGTCATGTTTACAGAGGGTGATCTAGTAAGAGATATTTCCACGTCTTTGTGCCTCAGTTAATTTCATTAATGAAAACAGATAATGGCAGCTACTTCATAGTTATATTTTTAGACTATAGTAAGATATTTGTGAAAAGATTTGAAAATCAGCTGGATAATCTCTTTATAGCATCTTCACCCTATCCTATATCCTTTCTCCCAGGATGTTTCTTTGCTTTCTTTTTTTTTTTTAAGATTTTACTTATTTGACACAGCATGAGAGAGCATAAGCAGGGGGAGAGGCAGAGGGAGAGGGAGGAGCAGAACCCTGGGATCATGACCTGAGCCTAAGGCAGACACTTAACTGAGTCACCCAGGTGCCCTCCCAGGATGTTTCTAACTCACTTTCTTTGCCTGACATATAAAGTTTCAATCTCCCTAGTTAGCAATTTCCCCTACCTTGCAAAGCCCATCTCAAATTCTGTCTACCTAATTAATGATCTCTCATGATATTAGACATCACTGATGATTTTTAACTGCTTTTTTTACATTATCTACATAACACCATCATATTGTACTAGTTTATTGTAAGTGTATATATAATCTATTTAATACTTCCCTAATAGTTATATATATATATGTATATATATATATATAATCTTCCCTAATAGTTATATATAAGTGTATATATAATCTATTTATATATATATATATAAAATCTATTTATATATATATATATAATCTTCCCTAATAGTTATATATATATATATAAAAGTGTATATATAATCTATTTAATACTTCCCTAATAGTTTCATCACAGATGAAAAGGTAATGCCCATGAAAATTGTCATTCAGATGAGGAAAAATGTATGACATGATATCTTGAGAAAATAAAGTTTCAAAATTGTTTAAAGGGAATAATTAAATTTTGTTAAATCTATCTGTGATAGTCTTCTTAATAATTAATAGCCTCAATCTAATTATGACAAAATATTAGATAAAAACAAAATTGAGGATCATTCATCAAAATATTTGACCAATGCTCTTCAAATGTGTCAAGGTTATGAAAGACAGGACTGAAGCATATTGCAAACTGCACAAGATTAAGGAGAAATAACAACTAAATACAATGGATCTTAGATAGAATTCCAAAACCAAAATAGGATATTAGTGGAAAAACTGATGACATCTGAATAAAAGTCTGTAGTTTATTTTAGAGCACCGCAACAACATTAATTTCATGGGTTTGGGTTTTTTTTTTTTAATGTTCCATGATTCATTATTTCCGTATAACACCCAGTGCTCCATGCACTATGTGCCCCCCTTAATACCAATCACTGGCCTATCCCAGTCCCCCACCCCCCTCCACTCTGAAGCCCCCAGTTTGTTTCCCAGAGTCCATAGTCTTTCATGGTGCATTCCCCCTTCTGTTTACCCCTCCTTCATTCTTCTCTTCCTTCTCCTACCAATCTCCCTGCTATTTCTTATGATCCATAAATGAGTGAAACCATATGATAATTGTCTTTCTCTGCTTGACTTATTTCGCTTAGCATAATCTCCTCCAGTCCTGTCCATGTTGCTGCAAATGTTGGGTAATAATTCTTTCTGATGCCTGAGTAATATTCCATTGTATATATGGACCGCATCTTCTTAATCCAGTCATCTGTTACAGGGCATCTCGGCTCCTTCCACAATTTAGCTATTGTGGACAGAGCTGCTATGAACATTGGGGTGCATATGGCCCTTCTCTTCAGTACGTCTGTATCTTTGGGGTAAATACCCAGTAGTGCAATTGCTGGATCATAGGATAGCTCTATTTTTAGATTTTAAGGGACCTCCACGCTGTTTTCCAGAGTGGCTGTACCAACTTGCATTCCTACCAACAGTGTAAGAGGGATACCCTTTCTCCACATCCTCTCCAACATTTGTTGTTTCTTGCCTTGTAAATTTTGGCATTCTAACTGGCAAAAGGTGGTATCTCAATGTGGTTTCGATTTGAATTTCCCTGATAGCTAATGATTTTGAACATTTTTTCATGTGTCTGTTAGCCATTTGTATGTCTTCATTGGAAAAGTGTCTGTTCATATCCTCTGCCCATTTTTTGATTTGATTATTTGTTTCTCATGTATTCAGTTTGAGAAGTAGATCTTTGATACCAGTCTTTTATCTGTAGTGTCATTTGCAAATATCTTCTTCCATTCCGTGGGCTGCCTCTTAGTTTTTTTGACTGTTTCCTTGGCTGTGCAGAAGCTTTTTATCTTGATGAAGCCCCACAAGTTCATTTTTTCTTTTGTTTCTCTTCCCTTTGGAGATGTGTCATGAAGAAAGTTGCTGTGGCCAATGTCAAAGAGGTTGCAGCTTATATTCTCCTCTATGATTTTGATGGATTCCTCTCTCACATCGAGGTCTTTCATCCATTTGGAGTTTATCTTTGTGTATGGTGTGAGAGAGTGGTCAAGTGTCATTCTCTTGCATATAGCTGTCCAGTTTTCCCAGCACAATTTATTGAAGAGATTGTCTTTTTTTCACTGGAGGTTTTTTACTGCTTTGTCAAAGATTAGTTACCCAAAGAGCCAAGGGTCCATTTCTGGGTTCTCTATTCTGTTCCATTGGTCTATGTGTCTGTTTTTGTGCCAGTACCATGCTGTCTTTGTGATCACAGCTTTGTAGTATAGCTTGAAATCCGGCATCGTGATGCCCCCAGCTTTGTTTTTCCTTTTCAACAATTCCTTGGCAATTTCGGACCTTTTCTGGTTCCACACAAATTTAAAGGCTGTTTTTTCCAGTTCTTTGAAAAATGTCATTGGCATTTTGATCGGGATGGCATTGAAAGTGTAGATTGCTCTGGGTAGCATAGACATTTTAACTATATTCTTCTGATCCATGAGCATGGAATATTTTTCCATCTTTTTGTTTCTTCTTCAATGTCTTTCTAGAGTGATTTGTAGTTCCTAGAATATAGATCCTCTCTCTGGTTAATTTAATTCCGAGATAACGTATGATTTTTGGTGCTATTGTAAATGGAATGGATTCCCTGATTTCTCTTTCTTCATTCCCATTGTTCATGTATAGAAGTGCAACTGATTTCTGAGCATTGATTTTGTATCCCACCACATTACTGAATTGCTCTATAAATTCTAGTAATTTGGGGGTGGAGTCTTTTGGGTTTTCCATATAGAGTATCATGTCATCTGCAAAGAGAGACAGTTTGACTTCTTCTTTGCCAATTTGGATACCTTTTATCCCTTTTTGTTGTCTGATTGCTGTTGCAAGGACTTCTAGTACTATGTTGAATAATAATGGCAAGAGTGGGCATCCTTGTCGTGTTCCTGATCTTAAGGGAAAGGCTTTCAGCTTTTCCCCATTGAGAATGATATTCACTGTAGGCTTTTCATAGATGGATTTTATGAACTTGAGGAATGTAACCTCCATCCCTACACTCTGCAGGGTTTTAATCAGGAAAGGATGCTGTATTTTGTCAAATGCTTTTTCTGCATCAATTGAGAGGATCACATGGTTCTTGACTCTTTTCTTGTTGATATGATGTATCACACTGATCGATTTGCAAATGTTGAACCACCCTTGCATCCCAGGGATTAATCCCACTTGGTCTTGATGGATAATCCTTTTAATGTACTGCTGGATCCTATTAGCTATGATCTTGTTGAGAATTTTGGCATCCATATTCATCAGGGATATCGGTCTATAATTCTCCTTTTTGATGGGGTCTTTGCCTGGTTTGGGGATCAAGGTAATACTGGCCTCATAGAATGAGTTTGGTCGTTTTCCTTCTGTTTCTATTTTTTGAAACAGCTTCAAGAGAATAGGTCTTATTTCTTCTTTGAATGTTTGGTAAAATTCCCCGGGGAATCCGTCAGGCCCTGGACTCTTGTTTTTTGGGAGGTTTTTGATCACTGCTTCAATCTCTTCATAATTAATCGGTCTGTTTAAATAATCAAGTTCTTCCTGTTTCAGTCTGTTTCAGTTTAGTTTATAGGTTTCCAGGAAGGCATCCATTTCTTCCAGGTTGTTTAATTTATTGGCATAAAGCTGTTGATAAAAGTTTCTAATGATCCTTCCTATTTCATTGGTGTTGGTCGTGATCTCTCCCCTTTCATTCATAATTTTATTAATTTCAGTCCTTTCTCTATTCTTTTGAATAAGTCTGGCTAGTGGCTTATCGACCTTATTTATTCTTTCAAAGAACAAGCTTCTAGTTTTGTTGATCTGCTCTACTATGCTCCTGATTTCTAATTCATTGATCTCTGGTCTCATCTTGATCAACTGCCTTCTCGTGTGTGAGTTAGGCCTGTTCTTCTGTTCCATCTCCAGCTTCTTGAGGTGACAATATAAAAACTGCATTTTCAATTTTTCTATTCTTTTGAGAGAGGCTTGGATGGCTATGTATTTTCCCCTTAGGACTGCCTTTGCAGTGTCCCATAGGTTTTGGACCGATGTGTTTTCATTTTCGTTAGTCTCCAAAAATTGTTTAATCTCCTTCTTAATTCCCTGATTTACCCATTCATTCTTGAGCGGGATGGTTCTTAGTTTCCAAGTGTTTGAGTTTCTTCCAAATTTTTCCTTGTGATTGAGTTCCAGTTTCAAAGCATTGTAGTCTGAGAATATCCAGGAATAATCTCAGTCTTTTGGTATCAGTTGAGACCCGTTTTCTGACCCAGTATATGGTCTATTCTGGAGAAAGTTCCCTCTGCATCCAAAAAGAATGAGTATTCTGCTGTTCTGGGGTGTAGTGTTCTGTATATATCTATGAGGTCCATCTGGTCCAGTATGTCATTCAAAGCTCTTGTTTCTTTGTTGATTTTCTGCTTCGGTGATCGGTCTAGCTTTGGTTCTGGGGTGTAGTGTTCTATATATATCTATGAGTTTCAACTTGTCGAGTATGTCATTCAAAGCTCTTGTTTCTTTGCTGATTTCATGCTTAAGTGATCTGTCTATTTCTGATACTGGAGAGTTGAGGTCTCCTACTATCAGTGTATTTTTGTCTATATGTCTCTTTATTGTGGTCAAGAGTTGGCTTGTGTATCTTGCTGTTCCCCTGTTGGGCGCATATATATTTATAATTGCCATATCCACTTGTTGGATACATCCTTTAAGAATAATATAGTGCCCTTCTGTGTCTCTAACAATAGTCTTTAGTTTAAAATCCAATCTGTCAGATATGCAAATTACTACCCCAGCTTTATTTTGAGGTCCATTGGCGTGAAAGATGGTATTCCATCCCTTTACTTTCAGTCTGAGTGTATCTTTAGGTGCAAAAGGAGTCTCTTGTAGACAGCAAATGGATGGGTCATGTCTTTTTATCCAATTTGCAACCCTGTGGCACTTTTGGGGAGTATTTAGGCCATTTACATTGAGACCGATTATTGAGAGATATGATTTTAATGATGTCATGTTGCCTGTGAAGTCTTTGTTGCTATAGATTGCAAATTTCTGTTTGTATCACTCTGGGGCCTTTTTACTTTTATAGAACCCCCCTTAATATTTCTTGTAGGGCTGGCTTGGTGGTCACAAATTCCTTCAGTTTCTGCCGGTCTTGGATGATTCTTATCTCTCCATCAATTCTGAATGACAGCCTTGCTGGATAAAGGATCCTTGGCTGCATGTTCTCAGTTAGAGCTTTGAAAATACCTTGCCAACCCTTCCTGGCCTGCCAGGTCTCTGTAGACAGGTCTGACGTTATTCTGATGTTCTTCCCTCTGTATGTAAGGATTTTCTTCCCCCTGGCCGCTTTCAATACTGTATCCTTTGATCTAATATTTGCAAAATGCACTATGACATGACGTGGTGTAGGTCTGTTCTCATTGATCTTGGGAGGGGTCCTCTCTGCCTCTTGGACACCAGTGCTTGTTTCCTTTGCCAGATTAGGGAAGTTCTCGGCTATAATTTGTTCAAATATCTCTTCTAGACCTCTCTCTTTCTCCACCCCCTTGGGGATGTCGATGATTCTGACGTTGGAACGTTTCATTGAGTCAGTAATGTCCCGTAATCTACATTCTTGAGTTTGGATTTTTTGGAGCCACGTTTCCGTTTTTCCTTTCTCTTCTACCATCCTATCTTCCAATTCACTAATTCGTTCTTCTGCCTCATTACCCTGGCTGTCAGAGCGTCTAGTTTAGACTGTATTTGATTCATAACATTTTTAATTTCTGCCAGATTCGCTCTCATTTCCACCCTACAGATTCTATATTCTCGTTAATATTTTCATTAATATTTTTTTCAAGCCTACACATCATCTTGACCATTGTTACTCTGAACTCCATTTCTGACAATTTGGTTATATCCATATCCATCAGTTCTGTGGCAGAGGCCACAGTCTCTGTGTCCTTTCTTTGCTGAGTGTTTCTCCTCCTCATCATTCTGATGAGGAGAGGTTGCAGGGATGCACAGAGCCCAAATTATTGACCAGGACCCAGGCAGCGTGCTTTTGTTTTATAGGGACCTTAGGAATGTGGGCTTCTTGATTTTTCAGCCTGCCTTCTGGGGGAGGGGCCTGCCGTGCTGATACTCGGGCAGCCCTGTTTGGGTAGAGTTGCCCCGCCCCCTCTGAGGGGGGATGGGGATGGCCACAATGGGAACTGGTATTTCTGGGCTTTTGTTCTCTGGTGGCTTTCCGTGGCAGTTTTCTGTGCCTCTTCTGAGAGTCAGAGCAGCAGTGGCTGTATCCTAGCCTCTGTCTCAGAACAGAGAGATCACAGTCCTCTCTCCACTGAACTCTCCTGGCCACTTTAACTCTGTGTCCGTCCCAAGCTCCCGAGCTGAAAACCCCGCAGCATCCCGGGATGTGCGCTCCACAGCCACTCTCCCAGCCCTTGCTTCCAGGGCTGGCACGTGTCCATCCTTTGTGCTTCTAACACCGCCAGCAGCCCCTGGTTCCCGCACGCGCTCCCGAGCCCCCTGTTTCAGTGTGGTTTGCGCATGCTCCGGAGCACCAGTTTTCCATCTACTTGCACACATGCTCCTGGGATCCCGGTTTCAGTCTAGTTCGAGTGTGCACTCCAGAGCTCCAGTTTTCAGTTTGGACATGCGTGCGCTCCCAAGCTCCCTGTTTCAGTCCAGTTCCAGTGAGCACACCAGAGCATGGAGAGCACGAGCACAAGCAGGGGGTAGATATATATTTACAATTATAACAAATTAAGAAACAAATTCAGCAGTAACCAAGGGCGTTAATCTTGGCATATTCAGCTCCACATTTTACTTAAAGGGAAGATCTGTTAAAATACTGCAGTAGAGGGAAACTTTGCTTGTTCAGGCAGTATGAAAACTGATTCTTTGGAGGTTTAGGAAGGTTGGTATTGGCAAATGAAGTTGGAGAAATAGACCTGGATAAAATCTTAACATTTTTTACTTCTGAAGCTTGATAATCGTAGGACTTTTTTACAATTTTAAAAATCATTGAGAACCCCAACAGCTTTTGATTCTGTGGGTTATATATATGAGTATTACCATGCTAGAAATTAAGATAAAAGTTGCACATAGTTATTAGTTCATTTTAAAATATTTTAAATATTTTATGAAAAAAAGGTTATATTTTCCAGAGCTGTAACTTAATGCAAAGAATGACAGTGTGTTTTACCTTTTTAAAATCTCTTTAAAATTACTGACTCAGTTGAGTGTCTGCCTTCAGTTGGGTTCATGATCTCAGAGTCCTAGGATCGAGTCCTGCATTAGGCTCCATGCTCAGCGGGGAGTCTGCTTCTCCCTCTCCCTCTGCCTCTGCCCCTGCTTGTGCTGTCTCTCTCAAATAAATAAATAAATAATCTTAAAAAAATAAAATTACCGATTAATAGGAAATAACTATATTTTCATATATGTTTCTACATTTTATTTGTTACATTTTTTGGTTGAAATACTTGTAGAGAATTTGATCTCAGACAGATTTGTAGTTGGGAAAGGGAGGAATATTTTGAGAGACATTTCAATAATTGTAAATATTCTTTGATAAGAACAAAGTTTCACAAGAAGTAGTTTCATAAAGTTTCATTGAAATGTGAAATCTAAAACCATGCAAATTTTGCATAGTTACATTAAAATACATCTGTCTTTCATCTTAAATGAACCTTTTACCCATGCATGATTTCAAAACATTATGTACTGGTTATTTAGAAAATATTCATTCACGGAGTCATTGTGCAGATCTTTCAAATGGTGACTCACTTTACTATACAGTATGAAGAAAATCACATTAATATCAATATCAATCTCATCAGAAACGCCTTTATTATTAAGAAAGTGTGAAGTTTATAGTGGATACAAGTTTTCCAAAAAATGTTTTTTTCTTGAGAGCTCAAATTTTATCATTGGAAATATATATTGTCCCTTGTTTTCCTTGAAGTGGTCCATACTTCTTTTTTTGAGAATATGCCTGCCATTTTTGAGAATTCTACTCAGGATTGAATAATGATAGTTTTTCTGTTGTACTTTCATCTAAGTAAAATAGTGTTCCATTAAAAAGTCACAAAAAAAAAGTGTTCCATAAAAAGACCATTAGCTCACTATACAACCTATGCATTATGAAAGTAATTTTCTTGAACAACTATCACATTTTGGTATGCAGTAGAACTGCTTTATATGTACTTCCCATGCCATCATGTAAAAAATGATATACACTCAAAGGGTTGAAATTTAATAAAATTAATAATTTTTATTACTCCATATGTGAATTCTTAAGTGAAATTTGCTTTTTTTTTTTTTTTTTTTTTTGGGCAAGCGCCTATGGTGAAGAATACAGTGATTACTTATTTCGGTTTGTCACTATTGCTGTGATTCATGCTAAGACACAAGCAGTTTCTGCATCCATGTTGTTGAACCATCATTATAAATGTCAGGGCAATAAAAAAGGTGAATACTATCTTTACACTACTATGAACATAGTTTTAGCCCCCCAGATCTTTTGAAAGGATCTTTGAGATGCCCAAAGGTCTGTCAACCATACTTTAAGAAGCATAGTTGTAAAAGAAATTCAACTTTATCCTATGGGCAACACAGGCCATTTGAATATCATAGGCAGAGGAATGATGTAGGCATAATTATATTCCAGGCACTGGTTTTAAATTTTGGGGGAAAAGACTCTTTTCAAATTAAATATGTAAGATTTAAAGTGGCACCTGGCCAACATCCCTAAAAGAACTTCATTAATACCCATGAAGACACAGAAAGCTAAGACAATTCATAATAACACTGAAAACTAAGAAAGCAAGGCAGCATGTTAGTTTATTAAACAAATGCAACTTTAAAAACAGTAAAAGAATTTCAAGATGGAACATCATAGATCCATCAAGATGGATTCAGACACTCATAGTAAGAGAGAAGCTATTACTATTCCAGGACTGAAGGAACAAAAGAAGAAATAGGGTTACTGAAGCTAAGTGAGATGGAGTTTTGACAGAGAGGCCTCCTGATAGTCATTGTAGCCCTAGTGAGATACGAAAAATGTCAGAACAGGAAGGGAGCATATAAGAAATAATCTCAATTTTTCTCCCCTCCCACCTTCTGATCTTTGCTTGTAATTTCCAAGGGTTGAAGCCAACTATAAAGAAAGTCTGAATGAAGTAATATTATATAGGGCTTGGTCTTCATTTCACAAATCAGAAAAGAGAAATTAAATATTGGATTCCTGAGGGAGGCGGTAAATTAAAAATAACCAGCACTTGCCCTTCTCAATATTTATTGTTTTCTTTTCTTCTTCCCCTAAGATCATGGGTATTATGCCTTAAATGGGGAATTGGTAAATTTAGAGTTAATTGGGATTTTTTTAATAAAGGAGAGCAGTACAAGTTTTTATAAGAGGATTTTAATATAAGAGATAAGATTTTTAAATAGCTTTGTTGGATTTGGGAAAATATTTAGGGTTTTCCATATAAATAGTAAGAATTGGGAGTTATACGTGATACAGAATTAGATAATGTGTAGCCTTCAGCTTGCATTTCCTTACCAG
Organism: Ursus maritimus; assembly: GCF_017311325.1. Lineage (NCBI taxonomy): Eukaryota > Metazoa > Chordata > Mammalia > Carnivora > Ursidae > Ursus > Ursus maritimus. The sequence goes on from NW_024424119.1 coordinate 32,271,949, forward strand.
GAGAACTGAGCTACTTCGAAAAACCTCTGATTTGTCAATGTCCATAGGTCATGTGCTTGACATATACAACCCCTGTATTTGATTTCTGAACTAATAATAGTGATCCAGGAGAAAGTTCACAGAGACCAAGATATATAACAAAGCCTAGATGTTTACAGTTTTGTGAATGCTTGTTAATAGTAATTTAAAAATTCCTAGAATTTAAGGAGTCTTTCAAGGTATTATTCTCAGAACCGAAGATAGAGTTTCAGCACTTGATTTATTTTTCCTTTGCTAATAACATTCTCTCTGTGTACCCCCATCTCGTTCTCCTCCCAAGTCATATAACTTGTATTTGGTCAGGAGAGTATGATGGAGTACTGGAGATGTGAAGACTGGCTTATAAAATCTTCGTACAAGGATCACTAAGTCAAGAGTGAACTTGAAAATTCATGATATCAGTGGTTTTTAGAAACAAGATGAAGCAATAAAATCTCTTAAATTCTGTGACCATAAGTCCCTAGGGGTCTACATGAGAGTCACTGTTGACAACCATAACACTGACCATCCTCAAAGTCGATATAAACGAATAGAACTCAGCATACTGACACAGTGAATTTCAAAAATTCAGAAAAGTTACTTTCAAAAGGAAAGCATATGCAGTTTAGCCAAACAACAAAACAGCCTACTAGCTCCTGCATTGCAAATTTAACCATGCAGGATAATTTTCTGATCAGAATATGAATAAATTTTTTCATTATTGAAGATCTATGTTCAGGCATATTGTACTCTAACCTCAGATTAATCTTACTGTGAGAATCCTATTGCAAAGGCAGTTTTCATATGCTGTTAAATATTTAATAGCTATCTCTAAAAGAATGGCTCCATGTAGTATCATGTTCCTTTCAGAACTTAGTTCCAACTGACTTTTGACAAGTAAATGAATGAAACCTATTATAAAAATAATTCAGCACTTCAAAACTGAAACATGAAATATTTTTCCTCTGAGGTTTCACCTCCTTTGATGTGTTGCCACTGTCAAAAATATTTTCTGTTATTATCAACAAGGAATATTGCTTTAAAAATAATTTTTATATTTAAAATGACACATGGGTATTATTAAAATTTAAAATGAAATCAAAAGAAGTAAGTAGTAGTATCACTATCTAAATACATCACTTAATACTTCACTGTGTTATGTTTCCAAATTTTCTCTATGCAATTTTTAACTTACTTTTACTTTTCAATTTACTTTTATTTTGTAAATGGTGGCCTTAATGAGAGCTGTTTAAATCACATTCTACCACACTCATCTCAGTGTCTTTGAGGCTCACATAACATTTACATACTGAAAAAAACATTAAACAGAAAAAGGCTTTTTCCTTTGTCTAGTATAGGACATAGTATTACCAGTGATGGTAAAGCACAAGCATATTGCTCAGTAAAAGTCTCATACTCACATAGCAGAATGTAGGGGGTCAGTGGACTGACAAATATCCTCTTGTTATTCACAGAGCACTCCCAACATAGATGTCTCAAGACTTCACCATATAGCTTTTTACACAAGGTTAAATGAGGCAAAATTTTTCAGCTGGCCTTCATAGTGTGTATGTACATGTATGTTTGTTTCTGTTTGAGGTATACATATCTTTGAGTTGACTTGTTTAAATGAAAAGAAAGCATATTTTACAAAACAGTCATGTAGTTGGGCCCAGAGACATTTTGTGTTGATGGTTTTTGGAAAAAACCAAACCAAACCAACAACAACACTGAGGAGGCCCATTTCTTGGGTTCTTTACAGTTAATGGACCAATTTGATTGGGGCCTAAGTATATTACAGAGCTTAGCTCCTAGAGTGTCCCCTGGTCAGTAGAAAAATGAGAGATAGAGGGGTACCTGGGTGGTGCAGTTGGTTAAGCGTCTGACCCTTGGTTTCAGCTCATATCCTGATCTCAGGGTTGTGAGATTGAGTCCTGCATCAGGCTCCATGTTCAGCATGGAGTCTGCTTGAGGTTCTCTCTCCCTCTCCCTGCCCCTCCCCACTGCACACATGTGCACTTTCTCTCTCTCTCTTCCAAACAAATAAGTAGATCTTTAAAAAGAAGAAAAGAGAAAGGAGAGATAGAAAGTCATCGAGATTTATTCTAAAAGGAATAGAAATGCAGTCAATGCCTATGGATAGAGTTATCCTGCTTATGTAATTCTTCAGTGGCACCATAAGCGCTAGACAAGAGTCCAGGGATATTTTTTAAATCCCAATAATTAACACATCTCTCATCTGAACAATAGATTTCTCAGGCTTCACCATTTTGGTGGCTATGGAACTATCCCGTAAGTTGATATTCTGATAGTGTCTTAATTAGGGAAAATCACCTTGATGCCCCAAAACAGTTGAGGGTTATTTTCTCCCATATTGCTGTTTCCCAATGCTTAAAAGCTGTCCATCCACTTGAAGGATATTTCCTAACACTCTTGCTGCCACAGCACACATGAACCCCATCTATAATACACCCGACACACTTATATCCGTGAATCACTACAGTAGAGACTTGATCATACTACTCCAGAAAACAGCATATGTTGGAAGGCAGTGAATGATTAGGATGCACATGGGGTTAAGTTTTGCCCTTTAAGCACACAAACAGACATGCACTTGCACTCATACACCTGCACATTCACAGGTAGCATTGGCTTTGTTTTCAGTTATTCCAGGGAAAAATATTCACTTTTTTGAAAGTGCTCTGGGGTACTTGTTAGTTAACTATTTGTCATCAGCCACTATTATTGCAATGTTTTCCTTAGTTTTAGAAACAAAAGTGACAACAGCTAAATGGATAACAAAATCATATCTTCCAAAACAAGTGGGAAAACATGCCATTCTTTTCTTCTTTTTATAATGAAAACTAATCTATTTTAGTATCTTAGAAACTGACAGAATTATTTGTATCTTTCTTAATCCTTTGACCACCAACAGTCTAGAAAAAGAAAAATAGAAACTATAATAAGGAAATCTTCTTGGGTATACCATGCTGCTATTGCCCCCGAGACAAGCCATACGTTTTAATTAATTTTGAAGTTTTATTCTGAGCTCAGTTCTTGTTTTCCAACAGAAGCTTCCTACAGGAAAGAAATTCCATCAGTCTGATGCACATGGAAAGAGGTTCAAACATAATTCAGAGCTAATTAATCACAAGGGAATACATGCTGAGAAAATAATGAAAGGATGAAAACTCAGGCCCTATTTGCCATCAGAATGAAACAGAAAGAAACCTAATCAATATAAAGAACAGAAATATGGTGATTTTTAGTGACATATGGGTGGACAGGAAGGAACTTCGTAGGCTAAATGTTTAAAAAATTCAGAACACATTCTCAAATACAAGTTAGGTTTCCCATTTTTAAAAAATATATCCTTTCGGGGCCCCTGGGTGGTGCAGTTGTTAAGCGTGTGCCTTCGGCTCAGGGCGTGATCCCAGCATTCTGGGATCGAGCCCCGCATCAGACTCCTGCTGGGAGCCTGCTTCTTCCCTCCCACTCCCCCTGCTTGTGTTCCCTCTCCCGTTGGCTTTCTCTCTCTGTCAAGTAAATAAATAAAATCTTTAAAAAAAATCATCTATCCTTTCAATGGGAACTTGAATCTGAGAGTTTGAGGAGAATATAGCCTCTCTGATAAGGAACTAATTTTATGCCTTATAATGAAAAATTTCAAGATAAAAATTAAAGGAACTAAGTGATATTTGATATGTTGAATCTTACTAAGACCCAGACCCAAGGGAAAAATAAATTGTTAGAATCCTCCAGGTGCAACTGAAGAATTAGTTGACACTAATTTTGTTTTGAGCAACTTGAAATTTAGCTAGATTATCAGATTATTGTCATGTGTGCTTCCCTTCCCACCAGGATTTTTGCCTTATGAAAATTCTATTGACAGACACTGAAATCAGAAGAGACATATCTAGAAGAGCATTTCAGTTTTGAGTCAGTTTGAGCTGCTGATGAGATGAGATAGAAATAACTGGAATAAATTACCATAAGTGAAGAAAAATATTACATTAGAAGTTTGAAATTACCCGAGAAACTTTAAACTCACTGTTTGAAGAATTTGACATTATACCTTAAGGAGAGTGATGATGTGGTTGCTCTTTATTCACCTTCTGCTTCTAAACTGAGACTTGATTAATTTTCTAACATAAGAAAAATATCTCAATTTTCTTATCTCTCTAGGATCCTTTGCTCATTTAGTTTATGAAAGAGCCTATACTCTCTTTGTCATAGAACAGTTTAGTGGAGGAAGTAAAAATTAAAATTGGGACTTAGTAGCCCTAGATTCTATTCTTTGGGTAAGTTTCCTAATTATCTAGTAAAATACCAAACAAGATAATTAGGTTATTTTCTGAGGTTATTCTGAGCATAGAGCCACTTATTAATTATGAATTGTTATAAACCTCACCTCGAGAAAATATGCCTGTGTCCCAAGGTGAGGATATTGAAATTTAAAAAAAGAGTTAAATAATTAAATATCTTTTGCATAATCACTGATGAATTTTAACAGTGGTTTGCCACTTTGGGAGTTGGTATTAACAGGAGCTAGCCTCTCGGGGGTGTCTGGGTGGCACAGTGGTTGCGCGTCTGCCTTCGGCTCAGGGCGTGATCCCAGCGTTCTGGGATCGAGCCCCATTTCAGGCTCCTCCGCTATGAGCCTGCTTCTTCCTCTCCCACTCCCCCTGCTTGTGTCCCCTCTCTCGCTAGCTGTCTCTATCTCTGTTAAATAAATTAATAAAATCTTTAAAAAAAAAAAAAAAACAGGAGCTAGCCTCTCACTGAGCTGAAGCATGGGAGAAGGGAACTATCAGGTACCATTAAGTAGTCAAGCTAATTAATCTGAATATCCTCCTGGGGATTTCCCTAAAATATTTTCAGTAACTGATGGGAATTTCAATTTAATGTAAGAGAAATGTTGCTTGGGGCTTGGTATGGCTTGTAAGTCCTAAATTCCATTATTCCAGTATCCAAAATTTTAAATACTTTTCATTTCTATATTCGTTTTTGAGTATGAGACATTGCCATACCCTGAGGATTGCTACTCCTAAGGAAAAAATAAGGAAGAGTGGACTAGATAACTAACAAGGTGATTAAAGTACACAGTAATGTTGGATTCAACTTAGCTTCCTTTGGTATGCATATTTATTTAATGAAATCATCTTAGAAAAGTTGTTATCACCATTTCATTATTGGAAGTAGAGTTTTAGAGGCACTGTACTCTTTAGAAATAGATACATCATATAGTGAAATCTACCTTAATCTCCATGAAATGTCCAGAAAGTACCACAGCTTATGAACAGATGTTTTGGGGAAGTTTGTTTTGATGCAGCATAACTTGTAAGAAAAAGTGGGGTCTCTAGTGGAGTGTGAAGGGGATTCCAAACAAATGGAACAAAGCCTCCCAAACAAAAATAAAACTCTATATGCCAAAGAAGTTTTTATTTCTTCCCAAATATAAATCTCCAAAATGATGAGTTTATAATATCAAGTCTACCATCATTCAGAAAAAAAACAAGTATAAAAAAGTAGATACTAAAATCTTTTGGGTAAACCATTGGTAAAACCAATGGCCACCTAAAAAGAGACTACACACATGGCTCATAGCTTCTCAAAAGTGATAGTCCCACAAGACTACAAGTGATCAATGGCTTCAGTGTTCTGTGGGAAAACTTTTTCAGCCCAGAATTGTATATCAACCCAACTTTGTAACTCAGTGTATATGTTTTAGCATAAAAAAAGAAGACATTTTATTTTACTTATTTTATTTTTTTTAAGATTTATTTATTTGAGAGAGAGAGAGACAGCATTCTTGCATGTGCGTGCATGGGGGGAGGGGCTGAGGGAGAGGAGAAAGAATCTTCAAGCGGACTCCCCACTCAGAGCGGGGCCCAACGTGGGGCTTGATATCAGAACCCTAGCTAGGATCATGATTCATGACCCGAGCTGAAATGAAGAGTCAGAAGCTCAACTACAGAGCCACCCAGGCACCCCCAAAAGAAGACATTTTAAAATAGGCAGTGACTTAGAAAGTTTGCCTATGGCATACCCATTCTTTCTTGGGAAGATACTTGATAAACCACTTAAAATTAAAAAGAAAAAAGTAGAAACATAGGATATAGAAAGCAATGTAAAGACTTCTGGAAAGAGGAAAATGGGACAGCCAATTCAATACTGTTCAGCATATCCAGAGACCAGTGAGTCTAGATTGAAGCTATTGCAGGGAGATCTCTGAAACAAAAACCTTAAAGGATATTTGATTAAATGAAGAATTTGGAAACACTTTTTAAAATAATACATTTAAATGGTGCCAGAAAAAATATTGATTTAAAAATTCTAGAGAAATCAAATAAAATCAGTATAAGAAAAAAGAGACAAAATGATAATTAGGATTTACAGTAAGTAATATTTGGTAGGTCAAAAAAATGAAGTGTGAATTATGATTATGGAAGAAACTATAATTGTTATAAACTTTGATGGCATTAAAAATGAAAGTGCAGAAAGTTCTAAGAAAAGGGAGAATAAGTATATGATTCCACGGGTTTGTTTATAATTATTAAAAGAAGAATAAAGAATTTGTGTGCTATTTTAAAATTACAAAGATAACAGAGAAAATTTTATTTTAAAAAGTGATAGTGGTTAAAAAAAGTGATAGTGACTGAATGGAAGGGTATCTATGAGCTAAACCATAATATATCATAGCAATAAAAATCATATCTAAAATTAATAAAGCAGTGAAATAATTGGTGCAGATTATATAGACTGTGCTGTCTAACAAAGTAGCCATTAGTCAGTCATTATGTGGCAATTCAAACTTAATTTAAAAATTTTTAAAGTTTGGGGCGCCTGGGTGGCTCAGTTGTTAATCGTCTGCCTTCCGCTCAGGGCGTGATCCCAGAGCCCTGGGATCGAGCCCCACATCAGGCTCCTCCGCTGGGAGCCTGCTTCTTCCTCTCCTACTCCCCCTGCCTGTGTTCCCTCTCTCGCTGGCTGTCTGTCTGTCAAATGAATAAATAAAATCTTTATAAATAAATAAATAAATAAATAAATAAATAAATAAATAAATAAAATTTTTTAAATTTAAGTTTCAGGTCCTAAGTCACACTAGCCATATTTCAGATGTTCAACAGCCACATGTGACTAATGCCTATCATATTAGACAGTGCAAATATAGAATGTATCTATAATCACAGAATCACACATGCTATAACATGGGTGGACCTTAAGGACATTATGCTAAGTGAAATAAGCCAGTCACAAAAGGACAAATACTGTATGATTCCACCTATATGAGGCATCAAGAGTAGTCAAATGTATAGAGGCAGAAAATAGAATAGTGGTTACCTGGGCCTGGAGGGAAGGGTGAATAGGAATTATTGTTTAATGGTTATAGGGCTTCCGTTTTGTAAGATGAAAAGAGTTCTGAAGAAGGATCTTGGTGATTGTTGTTCAACAATGTCAATGTTGGGGGCGCCTGGTGGCTCAGTCCTTAAGTGTCTGCCTTTGGCTCACAGCATGATCCCAGGGTTCTGGGATCGGGCCCCCGCATTGGGCTCCCTGCTCCGGTGGGAGCCTGCTTCTTCCTCTCCATTCCCCCTGCTTGTCTTCCCTCTCTCGCTGGCTGTCTCTCTGTCAAGTAAATAAATAAATAAAATCTTTAAAAAAAAAAAAAAAAGAAAAAGAAAAAAACAATGTCAATGTTGAAGTTAATGTCATGAAACTGTGCAAGTAAAAATGATTATGATGGTACATTTTATTTTATGTGTATTTTAACATAATTTTAAATTTAAAGTAAAATTTAGAAACACATAAGAAAAGCTAACAATGAGTATCTTTCCATTGTGGGTATAAATCAGTCATATTGTAAGAAAGAATATTAGTCCTTGGAAGATACATTTCAGAAAATTTTTCACTTACTAAAAATTCCAATACTGACCTCTTCATACAACTTAGGGTAAAATAAATCTTAAAATATATGCTCGGGAGTTATATCTAATGTTTCACCTTGAATCTGGAAGAACAAGCTCAACCAAATCAATACATATCTTTAAGGCAATTAGAATCTTTGGTTTTTCACAATCCATCTTCATACAAGGGTGTGTTAAACCAGTGTGGAGACTTCCATCACCTTCAAGTGGGTAGAATGGATTTAGTAGTGGAAGATGAGTGAAGATGACCTAAAAAGCCCTGTCCTCAATATGAGGGACATGAAGGATTATAATTTCATGGGTCCATATGAGATATGATTAGCCACCTTGAACAATGAGAGAGTGAAGCAAAATATATGTTTTTGGTGGAGATCTTTGAAAATAGAATGAATATTTGTCTCTCCAGATTATTCAAATTTTGACCAAACTCATTGTCAGTTAAGCAATTTGTTTTCCTGTATCGTCTTCAGGATTAAAAGGAATTTATCTGTATATTGACTCTGAAAATGAACAGTATCCATATTGTTAGCAACTTTATAAAAACGTATGCTTTACCACCAAAAATTGTTTAGGAATATCAGTTGGTTTTCTAAGGATCACCATAGTACTAAATCCCCAGCCTGAAAACAAATTGCATTTTAAGCTATTCAAATTATATGTATGACAGAACATTCATAATCTCTCCAAAGAGAGACAATCATCCTAATTGTCCTAAATGGAATGTAATGTGTCTTTTCCTTTCAGAGAAACATACAATGCACAATAGCTTGAATTGCTATTGCAGTGATATTCAGTCAAATTATTTCCTCATCTACCATTAAATATTAGATACCGTGAAATGAAGCTTGAAATGTAGGGTCAGAGACCATGCTCTCCTCTCTCTGCATCTCATTAATTCCAGTATTGCTTCAAGATGAATACTAGATACTGGACAGAGAATATTGAATGCATTAGAGACAATAGCATTGATTTGCAAAAAGCCATTTTTCATCATAATACAGCATGCTATTTCTTTGAGAAAAATAGATGAACAATCTATAACCCTTCCCTTCAGTGAGCTGATACTCTAGTGAGGAATATCCACAGTAGACAACATTTAAAGCACCTTATGTTACTGGTCAAACACCTTATACTAGAAATAAAGTCAGTATTGTAAAAGTCAGTATTTTAAAAACAACTCAGGTTTCAGGGTTTGGTCAAGGAAAGTTACATTAGATGACACTAGATATGAGTTATAGCAGTGGGAGAGGTAGAAAAAAAAATAGGAAAGACATTCCAAAGAGAAAAAAAAAAAAAAGGTATGGAAAATGTCAGAAACCAAAATGAGCACCATGTGCTCATAAAATTGAAAGTAGATTCATATCACTGAAGTACAGCGGGACATAATAAAACAATGATGGTAGTAATAATAATTCATACAACAAATCTTTCTAGAATGTCTATAATATGTCATGCTCTTGTTGTAGGAGCTAGATATAATTTATTGCATGCTCTCTAGGTATTTGATACCATTTAAAGCCATGTGTATGTGCGTGTGTTTGCATGTGATTTGAAAGAGTATATATACTATATAGCATACTATATATATTATACATACTATGTATGTGTATTTCATGCCATTTAATTCATGTAACAAATAATTAGGATTTGTATATCATATTTTATATGTGACATATATATCATGTCATTTAATTCATAGGAACAGAATTTATTCCCATTTTAAATGTGAGAAAACTGATTTTGCAAAAAGTTAAGTAATAGCTTAAGATGTCCACTTAGTAAGTTTTTGAGTAGAATTCAAATGTGATATGTCTGGTTCATAAAATGAGGTCAGAAATGAGTTTGGAGAAGTAGGTAGTAATTAGGTTAGGGCTTCTAGTCTCCCATAAGCCCAATGCAAGTGAACACAAGATTTTTAGATCTGTAGTTTTCTTTCATCCTTTGAAAAATATCATCAATTTTTTGTAAAGGTATGTTAATATGCCAGAGTTTCACTCTAAATAAATGATGGTGATTTGCATCATAAATCCAGTAACAATTTAGGATCATGCTCTCAAGTAACAAATTACCATTATCAGTGTCATGTATGAATCCTGTGAATTCCCTTAAATGAAATCAAAGGGACTGTGCCTTGCTATTAAGACTATGTCTTTACTTACTTTTACAACATGTCTAGCTTTAACAGAAAGTTTCTAAGAAAATATATGAATGCCGTAATTTACAAAACTTTGGTTTTATTTTTAATACCAATGTTACTAGGTCACAAAAGTCATAATGCTCCTTGTGCTCCAGTCTCTTGCTAATGAAAGCAAGAAGCTAAGAAAACTACAGAACCAACTTAAGTGTTTCCATCCTGTATATCATTTTACTTCCCTGCTGTGTGTTTTAGTGTGAAGAATGCTGAAATATAAAAGGCTAGAATCATATGAAACTGATCAAGCAAAAACATAAAACTAAAAGCATTGCCTCCATAGCTACTTGAAAAGTTTATAATTGTATTGTAAAGCAAAAGAAATCAGACAGAATTGGTGGCGTGTTGATGAAACAAGTGTTCTGGGAATGGCTGAGCTGTTTTATGACTTGAAGCAGTGGAAGATAGTTGAAACAGATTCTTTTAATAGTGATTCTATCAACCCTATACCACATCTGCCTTATGTTCCATATTTTGAAGCATCTTATAGGATTTAAAAAAAAAGTTCATCTCTGACCTTTACTTTCACCATGCAATTGAATAATTTTACTGTTAGTTTTCAGTTCAGCCAGCAGCTAATTGATTGGGCACTGTTGTATACATTTGCTGATATCAGCAAAGTTAGATTTCCTAATTGTTAAGCCACTTAAGAAATGTTCGTGGACTGTCCCTCTTTAAAGAGGTAAATATATTCTTTTTTTTTTTTTATTAATAATGATTTTTTATTATATTATGTTAGTCACCATACAGTACATCCCCGGTTTTCGATGTAAGGCTCGATGATTCATTAGTTGTGTATAACACCCAGTGCACCATGCAATATGTGCCCTCCTTACTACCCATCACTGGTCTATCCCATTCCCCCACCCCCCTCCCCTCTGTAGCCCTCAGTTTGTTTCTCATAGTCCATAGTCTCTCATGTTTCATTCCCCCTTCTGATTACCCCCCCTTTCTTTATCCCTTTCTTCCCCTACTGATCATTCTAGTTCTTATGTTCCATAGATGAGAGAAATCATATGATAGTTGTCTTTCTCTGCTTGACTTATTTCACTAAGCATTATCTCCTCCAGTGCCGTCCATGTTGTAGCAAATGTTGAGAACTCATTCTTTCTGATTGCTGAGTAATATTCCATTGTATATATGGACCACAACTTCTTAATCCAGTCATCTGTTGCAGGGCATCTCGGCTCCTTCCACGATTTAGCTATTGTGGACATTGCTGCTATGAACATTGGGGTGCATATGGCCCTTCTCTTCACTACGTCTGTATCTTTGGGGTAAACACCCAGTAGTGCAATGGCTGGATCATAGGGTAGCTCAATTTTTAACTTTTTAAGGGATAAAGAGGTAAATATATTCTTTCTTAGAAAAACAGCCTGGAATGAAAATCTTGGTTCTCTGACCACAGATGTAGCCTTAAGGATGCTTTTCAATACATATGATTTTGCTGTTTTTATACAGAAATAAGCCCAGATATCTCTGTAAATTTTATGCTTTGATACTGGCAAGTGTTGGCTTAGAGATACTCAAACCATCTTATCTATTGAAATGAAAATTGTTACCATCAAAGCCTAGGTATTTTCAAGAAGTTTGTAAAGAAATGAAAAGAGAATATGCACTTGTCCTCTACTAAACAAATCTTTTTTCTTTCCACAAACTCTATCTTTAAATACTCCATTGGATTTAGAACAGGTGTTTTGTTTTCTTTTGTTTGAGAGAAAATGAAAACTCACTTTCAGCCACTGCATGGCTTGGCCTACATTATTCAAGGGAATATAATATATGTCTTAAAATCAAAGTCCTTTTCTTACTATTATGGATACTTTTGAAATCCTTTTTTTTTTTTTTCTTTTGGTCAGGTTGTCCTTCCACAAGAAGAAAATGAAATAGACAATTAGACAAACAGCTAGTGCTGGACAAAACATTTCTATAGGCTGTCATTATTTGAAAGCCTTGTAAATGCGTCTATAGACTGAATTCTGAAACATTGGGATGTACTACTTAAATCTTTTGGCATGTACTTATGTCATTTAAGCATGCATATATGCCAGATTCATACTATTAATTATGCATTATTGTCCTCAATCCTTCACCTCTCCCTATACCTGTACCATTTGTCATGCAACTTTTCAGTGCCCTCCCATTGGGTTTTTTCATGACTTGATTTGGCCAGTTGAGGCACTGCAGATGTAATACAATGTAAGTCTGAAGATCACTAGTGTGTTCCTATATGCCTTTGTACACCTTTGCAATCTCTTTAATAAGAAAACACGTGGACTGTTACCAGCCCCAAAAGGGGAGTGAAAGACACATGTTGTGGGGCCAGTTTGAATCCGCAAAGCCCAGCCTAGGCCTCCACATATAGGAGGAGTATGAATGTACCAACTGTATACCCCTGAAGTTTTATGGGTTTTGTTATTAGGAGGATTGTATCAAAATATAACTGATACAGGTTTCATAATTTTCTCTGCTCACATAAGCAGAATCAAATGCTGTCCCCTATCAAATATACTGCAATTATTTGAAGACAAAGGAAATTTTGCAACATAAATTCAACAGTATAGCATTTTAGGTAATTCCATTGTGCTGTGACATAGGCTTATCCTTTTATGATAAAGCATATCGTAAGTGCTTTTCTTAAAATTATGCATTCCCGAGAGTTCAAGTTTGGCAGGAAAACACTATCTTTCAATCACGGAAAAGGTGTTCCCTTCAAAGTTACAGGCTGGTGCCAGAGTGCTCAAGTAAGGTAGGAGAGCAGAGGCTGAATTTGAGCCTTGTTTTGCTCCTTCAGCTCAATACTGCAGAACATTTATAACATAGTGAGTCAGGAGAAAAGGTCAAATTAAAAGTTAAGTGTAATGAACAGGATGAAGAGGCAGAACACAGAAGAATTTTAGGGCAATGAAACTATTTTGTATAATACTATAATGGTGGATACATGTCATTATATGAATATCATTTGATATTCATCAAAACCATAGAATATAGACCAGCTTTTGCTACATCTCATAGATTTTGGACCATTGTGTTTTCATTTTCATTTATCTCCATGTATTTTTTTTTATTTCCTCTGATTTCTTGGTTAACCTATTCATTATTTAGTAGCATGTCATTTAACCTCCATATATTTGTGTTCTTTCTGGATTTTTTCTTGTGGGTGATTTCTAGTTTGTGGTCAGAAAAGATGCATGGTATGACTTTGATCTTGTTGAAATTGTTGGCACTTGTTTTTGGCCTAACATGTGATCTATTCTGGAGAATGTTCTTTGTGCTCTCGAAAAGAATGTGTTTCTGCTGTTTTAGGATGGAATATTCTGAATATATCTGTTAGATCCATCTAGTCCAATGTATCATTCAAAGCCACTGTTTCCTTGTAGATTTCCTATTTGGATGACCTTACCATTGATGTAAGTGGGGTGTTAAAGTCCCCACTATTATTATATTACTGTTGTTTACATCCATTTGTTAATAGCTGCTTTATGCATTTGAGTGCTCCTGTGTTAGGTGCGTAAATATTTACAATTGTTGTATATTCTTGTTAGATTGTTCCCTTTATGATTATATAGTGTCCTTCTTTGTCTCTTATTACAGTCTTTGCTTTTAAGCCTATTTTGATGATAAAAATATTGCTACCCCAACTTTCTTTTCGCTTTCATTTGCATGATACATGCTTTTCCCTCCCATCACTTTCAATCTGCATGTGTCTGTAGGTCTCAAATCAGTTTCTTGTAGGCAGCATATAGAGAGATGAGCGTTGCTTATTTATCCATTCTTCACCCTGTGTCTTTCGATTGGAGTGTTTAATCTGTTATACATTCAAAGTAATTATTAATTGGTACGTACTTATTGCCATTTTGTTACTTATTTTATGGTTGTTTTAGTAGTTCTCTGTTCCTTTCTTCTCTTACTCTCTTCTCTCATGGTTTGTTGGCTTTCTTTTGTGATATATTTAGATTCCTTCCTCTTTATTTTTTGCATATCTATTGCTGGTTTTTGATTTGTGGTTATCATTAGGTTTGTATATGACATCTTATGCATATAGCAGTCTATATTGAGTTGATGGTTGCTTAAGTTTGAACCTATTCTTTACTCCTCTACCCTCCACATTTTAGGTATATGGTGTTATACTTTACATTCTTTTGTTTTGTGAATCCGTTGACTGATTTTTATGGATATACTTAATTTTACTGCTTTTATGCTTCCTACTTTTCTTACTCCTGCTTATAGTCTTTCCTTCCTACCCAAAGAGTCCTCTTTAACATTTCTTGTAGAGCTGGTTTAGTGGTCATGAATTCCTTTAACTTTGTTTGTCTGGAAAATTCTTCCTTTATCTCTTCCTCTATTCTCATTGATAGACTTGCTGGATAGAGTATTCTTGGCTGCAGGGTTTTGTTTGTTTGTTTGTTTTCAGTAAAGATATAATTTTAAAAAGTGTAGTCAGTGAGAAGTAAGTTAACGTTGGAATAAAGACCAGAAAAGATGATAGAGAAGAGAGCCATTTTAATGTGAAGAAAAATTAGAAGGTAAAGAAAGCCAACTCCAAAAATCTCTGAGGTGCAAGCTTGCCTAGCATGTTCAGGGAACAGCAAGGTGGCCAAAGTAGCTGGTGTGGAGTGAGGACAAAATCAGCAGATGACATCAGAGAGATTAAGGGAGTGGGGGCAGGGATCCTGTGGTGCTTTTTAGGACCATCTGAACAGCATTAGGAAGCCACTGTAGACTCTAACAAAGTTTTTGAGTAACAATCATGTGCAGGCACTGTACCATTAACTTAGAGTACAGGTATGATGTCTCCAGGGCTGTGCACTGTGCTAAATTTTATAGTAGAGAGATAGATTGCTTATGAACACAGTAATCCTGCTTTTAGAGTCTTTACAGTGTGTTTGACTCAAGAATAATACATATAAAAATTGAGCAATAATTGAGTGTTAAACTACATGGTACTATCAAAATGTACAATAAAAGTTGAGAAAAGTGAAATAGTATGGAATGGGGAAGATATGGAGTATTTTATGAAAAAGTAAAGTTCGATGGCTTTAGATAAAGAAGAAAAATTCAGATAAAAGTTCCTAAATTTTCAGCCATATATTTTTCTTTCTTTCCTTCCTTCCTTCTTTTCTTCCCTCCTTCCTTCTTTTTTTTTCTTTCCTTTTTAATAAGTGGCATACTGACAGGAAGTTTGCCTAGAATAAGTAGAGAATTATTAGCCAGGAAACCAAAAAGTGAAGATTTCAAAAGGAGAAGCAAGGTCAACTGTGCAGAATGCTGATGAGAGGATGATTTAAAAAGGAAAAGAAAGGGGCACCTGGTTGGCTAAGTCGGTTAAGCGTCTGCCTTCAGTTCAGGTCATAATCCTGGTTTGGGATCAAGCCCTGGAGCCCTGCATCGCATTGGGCTCCCTGCTCAGCAGGGAGTCTGCTTCTCCCTCTCCTGCTGCCCTCTCCCCACCCACACCCCCTCTGGTGCTCTCTCTCTCTCTCTCAAATAAATAAATAAAATCTTTTTAAAAATAAAAAATAAATAAAAAGAAAAGTCAAGTACCCAGAGGAGTTCTTATCATAGAGATCATTGGTGACCTTGAGAGACATTTTCATTGTAATTGAGAAGAGAGAAGCCAATTAGGGTTGAAGAGTGAATGAGCTGTTTAGCCTCCAGCAGAGTTATAGACCTCAAGAAAAGCCCTCATGCTGCAAAATACATAGATTTTTACCAAAAAAAAAAAAAATTTGTGAAACATTTTTTTTAAATGTATTGCTGAACTAACAAAACAGGGGGATCACTAAAGGACTCATCAGAATAAACCAAGTTCAGAAACAAAAATATAAAGCAAAATCATAGACCAAGAGTATCCTGGGGAAAATACCAGTCCTGTGAATGTAGATCTTTAGGGGTGGATGGTCTAAATCAACAGCTGAACCTGACAGAGGTCCTCTGCAGTGGCTGCAACTTCAGTGAAAGTGAGGATGAAAAGAAAAGAAAAAAGAAGGAACATGTCTGATTTATTCTAACTAGGAAATGGAAAAAAAGTGCCCTCTGAGAGTAAGTAACGATAGTCTGCTTTCAATGGTTTTGAGGGTAGGATATTTAGTATCCTTGAGGTGAGGGAAACCCCAAGCCAAGATATTCAATAAAAGTGGCTACAGATTAGTATTACCTAATGAAATGCAGCAAAATCAAACTGAGATTGCCTCCAGAGAAATAATTCTCTAAAATTAAATACCACAAAATCGCATTTAGACACCAAGTAATCGAAGTATTCACATATAAAATAACTGTGTATTCAATGTTTAAGCAGAAGAATGACTGAATAAATAAATGAGGTACAGAAGGTCTCAAAATTAACCAAGCAGATTAAAAATCAAAGCAAAGGTCTCTGGTTTAAACTTAAAATGTAAAGAGCTTAGAAAATGTCACTCCCATTTTTACAAGACAAAGCTGAACAAACTGAAATCACTGACCTCTCTTGGGACCATAAGAAAACTTAAGTTTCATGGCAAACTGCACCCTGAGATCTGGACACCCAGGTGCATCTAGAGAGATGGGAACTAAGATCTGCTTCTCTGGAACAGAAACTGCTAGAGCCATAAACTAATAGGAACATTTCAGTGATAATTTTGATGAATTGCTGAAGGCTAGGTATTACAAGTGAGGTAGAAGAAGAATAATGGAGGGGGAATTCTGTGTTGGAAAATTAGTGCCGGTTGTGTATAAGTTGGAATATATTACCTAGATCTGAGGAGGAAAAAAAAAATAAAACCAGCCAAGAGAATTTGTTAAAATAAATATATTTCCCAGACGATACAGGAACCCAGTAGAGGTGTTCATATCTTGCATCTCAATTGAAATCAAGATGGATAAAGTGGGTTAAACAGAAATGACAGGAATCCTCAGAGAAATTGACAAATCAGCTTTGTGCTGATGATACAGGAAGGGCCTGGGTCAAATAGGTCACCTGTAAAGAACAGAGTTCAATAGTTCCAGGAAAAGATCCATCCTGTAGGACTTGAAAGATGATAGCTCCCAGAAGATGAGAGGGGCTTTAAACTGAGTGATTTGGGCTACAATTATAACCAATCCAAATGGGAAAACAAGGGGGTGGGGTATAGTTAAAAGAATTTTGGATGTTCTCAGAAATCTCTAAACAGCCCAGTTCCCATAACAAATGGCACAGGATGCCACCAATTTACAAGAATAGTGTCTGGAAGGATAGGGCTCAGGCCAGAGGATTGCAATCTATTCTGAAAACTGAGGGAAGAGTGCTTTCTCATTAGTTTTAGACCAAGAAGATAAAGAAAAAGAAAGGCTAACCACTTGAAGCAGCTGGTATAATGTTAATAGAAGATTAAGAATGATTAGAGCACTTTGAAAAGAGGCAATCTCAGTATTTGCATCTAGTAATGTCATGAAACACTTCACATGTCTAAATCTTATTTTTTTTAAATTGATAATACAGTAGTTGAAGTTACTGATGATATTTCAAAGTTATCTGTAGTCAAAGAGAACTTTTAACAGTTCAAATACATGTGCTTTTTTATAGCATAATGCTGGTTTTCATGTGTGTATTTTGGCTCTTGATTCCTGGGTGGTGGTGTTGTAGTTATTTCCTGACATAGTCACCACAGAAACTAAACACAGTATGTAAATGAATGTTCTTTTGTGGTCCAATGTGTTTTTAATCCTTGTTTTAGTGTCTGACTAATGAATTATCAGAAAGGACAGGAATAAAAATATAGGATGTGGTGTTTCAGTAATATTTTTACTTTTAAAAATTTATCTAACATTGCTTTTTATTTTTATTGGTGTAATAATTATTAAATTATATTTCACTTTGTTGTTAGTTTAAATATATGCCTAAAGATGAAATACGAGGAATTTAAACATTAAAACAAAGTTTGCTATATTTTCTTTAATGAAATATGAATAACATTCTTATCCCAAAATCTTACGTTAATGAACAGGTCTTAGATTTAACATGGACATTATAAAATTGATATATTAGTATCGAAATGAGAACCAATTGTTAGAATATGCCATACTCCAAAAAGGCAGATAGTAACTAAGTTTGATTTTGTGTCCAAAGTATGTATTTCAGACAATTAAATCCAAACTCAAAGCACTTGTTAACATAAATTTGGCAAAGTAGAAAGAATTGATAAATTAATAGTTTCTGTTTTCTTTTCCACCCCTCTTTCTCTCAATTTCCCCCTTGTGCCTTCCTTCCTTCCTCCCTTCCTACTTGCCTTCTTCCTGCCTTGCTCGAGGAAATCTGCTAAACTGTCATTCTCTTTCCTTTAATTCCATCCCCAACCTGTACCCGAGCACACTTCCTTGACATCAAAGGGAGAACTTTTGTGTAAAATTGAAAAATACAAGGGAGGCATTGAAAGGCAAATGAATAAAATGAATTTTAATACATATGGCTTGCCGCCTCCTACAAATTATCAAAAAACCTCCCAGAATGAGAGTCCCAAATCTGCAGTGCACATTTATTTCTCTGATGATTCAAGTCCTTCTGATTTACATCCTTTGCCTTTTTACAATGAGGTATAATTTTGACTATTAAAATGTCCACATTTTAAAGATATATCTGAATTAATTTTACTAATGTATACATTCATGATTATATATACACTGAAGATTAGATATATAGACCAGAGTGCAGATATATAGTTTTATCTCACTGTGGTTTTAAATTTTATTTCTCAGATGTATAATTATTTTAAGCATTTTGGGATATACTTATTGTCCACCTGAATGCTCTCATTTGTGAAGTGTCTAGTCAAGTTTTTTAACCAATTATAAATTAGCATGTCAATTTTATCTTTTCATTAATTTATATTTGATACTTGTGTATTCTGAATAAGAATTTTCAGATATTTTCTCCCACTCTGTGGCTTGCCTTTTCATGTTTCCATTACCAACATAGTGTAAAAAAATAATTTATTTTTGTTTTATTCCTTAATGTTTTATATACACTGTTCACGTTTTCATTTAATTAATGCACTATTCAACTTTGGGACATAGTGGGATATAGTGGGAACTAGATAATATGCTTTATAACAAGTTTTTATAATTCAACAATTATTAGACAATTCAGCATAGAAAGTTGTACATCATTTCTTTTCATCTTTATTTATTTTCAGCTCAACAGTATAGTGATTTATCCAAGAATCAACTACAGGAAAATTATTCATAAAAATAGGCTTTTTTACTTTATTTCAAGAACTGTGCTCCTTAATCTGATGGCTATATATCTGTTTTCCCAATCACTATATTTCTTAAGAGAAAACTAGAAATGTCTCAGAAGGAAAAGTTCTGTGAGCTTTGAAAGCAGGTGTTATTAATTTACGCAAGAGACAGAGATGTTTAAAAAGTTAGCAGGGGAAATAAGTGCATATATCATAGCTGGCAAACTACTGATTTATGACTTTCATTACACTTTTACAATTAGAACAAGGATGTGGAACTTTGTGTTTAAATTATTATTCTTTCTATGACCAGATTTAGTTTTAGATAAACTCCATGAAATAGTCATGTTAATAATCTTACACAAAAAGAAGAATCAATACAAAATTCCCAATGAGGTTTGCTTTGTTTCTGCTACATTCTCTTTCATTTCCTTCCTTGAGAAGGCATAATATACTAGAATAATTGAATCTAAATTATTCATGCTTTTTCTACCTCAGCTAATTTTTCAATAAAATAACTGGAATATATAAACTATGCACATAATTTCCCTGTGAATAGTGATTGGAAGGCAGAATTATTATACTTTTTAGCAATACCATTTTTCTGGATGTTCCAGAAACTTCCTAGCAAATATAATTATTCAGCAAATATTTATTCGGTGCCTAGTAATTTCAAGGTCCTATGAGAGCCACAAAGATAAAAAGATAATCCCCATCTTTAAGGGAAAAAAAGTGATAGCAAGCTAAAAGAATGCTGTACAACTTATAATATAGAGGGTGGTATAAGGAATACAAACATCCGTGCAAAAAGTTGAAGTACTGCAAGAAGACATATGTATGGATTGCAATGAGGACATGAAGGGAAAAAGCCATTGCAACATGTTTAGAAAATAGAGGGGATTCTTAGCAGGGTAGGCTTAACTCATTCTTTAAGTTTATGTTAGTTTTAGGCGATTGGTCTTAAAGAAGATATTCTAGCTAAGGCAGAGGACATGTGAAAAGTCACAAGAATATGACAGGGATAGAGATAGTAGGATCTTACAGTTAATTTGGTATATCATGATGCATAAATCTGGGGACAAACAAGGAATGAGTTTGGAAGGATTGTCTGTGGCCAGTCTGGATTTTAGCCTGAAGAAGATGGGGATATCATTTGCAGAAGTATAATGTGTTTATCTGGAATTTTAGTAAGATCACTATAGCCAGTGGGTAGTGAAGACAGCAGGAATAATAAACAGACTGGTAAATTACCATGGAAGTTAAAATTTAGAACTCATCCTCCCAATTCACGTCCTAGGCTTTACAAGTGCCAGAATGATCAACTCTGTCATCTGAAACTACCTTACTGACACTGTCATTAAAACAGTTTATGTACCCCTGCACACAACAGACAGGTTCATAGGAAGTAATATTATTAGATGCCAGCACCCCCACCTAATTCCTACTCTCTAGAAACTATTTCCATCAGTCCATGCGGGTTTTTCTGGGGACCCTATATGCAGGTACTTGAACAAATGCCACATGAAGGAGTAATGGACTTTAATTAAAAAATAACAAAATTACACCAAAATAACAGTAATAACAAGGACAAGCATAGAGAAAAGGTGACATAAGCAGTGACCCCAGTCTGAGAAGGAAAAATCAAAAGAAGTAAAAAGGAGAACAGAAGGAAGCTCAGTTATATTGACAAAATCAGGAAGATCCTAGCTTTCTGCTATTCTCTTACTTTTAGACTCCAAAGACAATACACTCAGATTTATCTGAATTCACTGATCTACCACATGAATTTGTTTCTACCTGTTCCACTGTCACTGTGTAATTTGCAGAAATAACCAAGAGGAGAGTACTTAATACAAATGTTCCTTAGAAAGGGAATAAATTGAAAGTGCGACATACGGATCAAGCGTGTATATATATAAAAGTAGATATATAGGGGCGCCTGGGTGGCACAGTGGTTAGGCCTCTGCCTTTGGCTGAGGGCGTGATCCTGGCGTTATGGGATCGAGCCCCACATCAGGCTCCTCCGCTGTGAGCCTGCTTCTTCCTCTCCCACTCCCCCTGCTTGTGTTCCCTCTCTCGCTGGCTGTCTCTATCTCTGTCAAATAAATAAATAAAAATCTTTAAAAAAAAAAAGTAGATATATAAGTATATCTATTTAAAAGTATATTTATAAAAGTAGATTGACTGCCACGGGAAGGGAAAGGTACAGAAACTGCAAAAGAATAAGGAATACTGTGGTAGTTGAGATATGTGGACTCAGAGACCTAAGCTTATTCGTCTTTGTATTTCGATGCCTAACATAATTCCAGGCACGTAGAAGGTGTTTAACAAAGGTTCATTGAATCAATGAATTGGGAATGTTCTTTAGCATACTGAATGAACCCCAAGCACATACTATGATTGCATTATTTTTATTGTGTTGGGGAAGAGGGAAAAGATAGGAAGAGTAGGTGCCGCAAGTTTAATAAAATTGAATTTGTCCAACCTAGTTAGTACAGTTTTTGTTTTGTTTTGTTTTGTTTTGCTGTAAGTATTGCACATAAGTGTAAAATGGTCATTACCAAATGGCTTTAGAACTCTGGAGACTAGGATACTACTATTTCCTTAAATAGAAAATATGCTATGCTATCTTTCATTTGCCCTTTAAGATTCATTCCTCATCTTTCTCATCTGACTGCCCCAGAAAACTGACCTGCATTGATTAAATTGTCTGGTTCTCTTGTCTTCTGGCTTCCTATTGGAGTTGGCCAAAGGGGAGCACCATTAAAAAATGTCAATAAGGGGAAGGAGATAAGATCACAGTTCATGTGCCTCTGGCACTTGTCCTGCAGGTCAGGTAGGACTGGCTGCATTCCAGCTAGAGGGCTGTTTCACCTCTGTCTTTCCATGCCTAAGGGGGATGCACAGTCTCACTACTGTTAGCCCAAATTACTTCAATATCCTTATGATTTCCTTACACTCTACAGAAATGCTTTATTCTACTCTGCAAATTATTCAATTCCATTTTGATAATTCCTTGGTGAATACATGTGATAATCAATATTAATCTAATACATCTAATTTGATATTAATTTGGTAAAATAGTCAATATGTCTATCGTTGATCTATTTTAAAACATACAGAAATAGAGCTATTAAAGCTATGGTATTTTTTACTTTTAGAATCTAGTCTCATTCATTTATTTAAATTCCTTATTTAATGGCTGATAATTTATCAAAAGATACAGAAACATATAATCTTAGCAGGGATTATGTGAGAAACCAATAACGTTTGCTGCTAAGAATAGAAAATATACCGAGATAGATATAACTGTGAAAGCAGTGCCATTCAATTTCATAAGTAGACATTTATAAATGAGTTTAATAGAAAGAACAAGTATAAACTATTCCAGATCCAATAAAGATATGATTCATAACACTCAAGCTCACTGTTTTCAGGTTATCTGTCTTCAAATACATAAAAGTAGAAATTTATAAATTTGTGAATTTATAAAAGTTATGAATTTACAGAAATAAAAATGTTTCAATTTTTAAGGGAAATCATCTTGGGAAGTTTAGTACTTAGGTCAGAAATGATATTAAAAGATGGTATGAAAGATGAACCATTTCTAGAGCATTTTATATATATATACCTAATATATATATAAATCTTATAAAGAAAATTATAGTTTAGATGAGTGTTACTGATTTTTTCATGTTAGAACAAGTTTTATTTTTATTTTTAAAATTTAAACTTTTTTATTTTAAGATAACTATAAATAAATTGTATGTATAAATCCACAAACAATTGTAAGCAATAATACAGAGAGTATTCCATGTATCCCTTAACTAGTTTCTCCTGGTGGTAACAAATTCAAAAAATGTAATGCAGTATCACAATGAGGGTATTGACTTTGATACAATCCACATCTTATTCCAGTTTCTCTAATTTAATTATATTTGTGTGTGTATGTGTGTGTATCTAAACTTAAATATCAGTTTTGCTACAGGGCTTTCCTGCTAATTTTTAGTTACCATCAGACTAAATTCAGCATGCAAATTGAAGGCCACTAGAATAAAGGCACTTGAATGAATGACACTTTATTTTGAAAAATTTTTAAAAATTAATAAAAAATTTATTTATGGAACGAGAACTTTAGTTTTCTTTTCAACATATATATCATCATAATGAATATTTTCATTTAATTAAACTTGATAAATGGTAGATTATTTCAGGATATACTTCTTTTGTAGAATCAGAATTGTAGAAATCCACCGGGGATGTACTGTATCACCATACATAATATAATAACATAATATAATAAAAAATAATATATATATTTATATATATGTTATATAATAACATAATATAATAAAAAATCATTAAAAAAAGAGTACATAGAAGCTTAAAAAAAAGAATTGTAGAAATCCAATTGTAGAAATTGGAAATAATTGTAAAGTTATCTTTACCAAAATATTTAAGAGACTTCTGCATACAATATTGATAGGAAACTAATTCACTCCTCCCATATCCTGATCACTATTGAACTTAATATCAGAAATATAAGAATCAAGGAGGATCACAAACGGCCCTCAAACTTAGAAAACTATTCAACCATCCATATGCCAGAACATTTTACTTATAGAAAATAAAAGTAGGAAATGTGCTGATCTGTAGTTACTTCTCCTGAAGGAGAGAAAATGGTAGATATACAAAGCCTCATTAAAGTCCCAGATTGTAAGGAGCACATACTGAAGGAGACAATAAGCCAATAGAAGCTCTCTATTACCTGCCTAGATCACCAGCATTTGAAAAGTTTTTCTTGTGAGGCTATATGTAAGGCAGCAACAGCTAATCTAAGGCAAACAGCAGTAATGAGATTGTCTTTAATTTGGCAGAACCGCTGTCCTATAACAATGGAAACGAAGCTAGGCATAGACACAATTTGTAACTGATGTAGTGCCTGGGCCAAAAATAGCAGGATGTGCAAAATTATACATTACACACAAAACCTTCATCAAACATAGAACTCTTGTCAAACATCTTGTGCTAAGATCACCTATAGCTCCAACTATGTTGGAGTTGGTACAATACTGAGATAGTAATGTTAAGTTTATATCGACTAACCACTTAATCTAACATACATTGAGTAGGGTCTAATGGTAACCAGGTGCACTGTGATGTTGGCAAAGAATCTCATTTCCCTTGCTTTTGGGAAGATATCAAAGTCATCAAAAAGCTCTGTTTATTTAAGGAGTAAATTTTACAACAAAAAACAATGAAGTGCCTGGAGCACTTAAAAAATTGTCTATCATAAAACCCAGAAAATGTGTTAGTTAAGATTCAGTAAGTAGAAATTATATTTAAAAGTTATTGTAGTAGGGAAAAAAAAAGAACACTTTCTCAATGGATTTGAGGAATCAGTGGAGGGAATAACAGATATCAAATTGAAAGGACACAATGTAATATAGTAGGAAATTATAACGTAAGATTGAAGAATTAATACATGGAAAACTGCAATGTAATGGTGATTTACCAAGTAAACTGTATTAGATGACTTAAGTAGATTGGAAGTGAAGCTCAATAGAGTTGACAACAAGGAAGCCAGCGAATCAGGTGTGGGTAAGCTAGCTTTGAGGTCACTGAAGATACTGTAAAAAGAATTAATGTCGAAGGTAAACTGAGAGCCAGAAACGAGAGTAAATTGTAGGATATCAGGTGGCAGCAATAGAGACAAGTTAGAAAGTAGTGCTGGAGACCATAAGCCCCAAATAGTTTTCATATTCAGGTGAAGAGGGAGGCATCGATAGAAGAATCTGTCAAGTACACAATAATATTAATATGACTGACATATCATAGGTGCACAATGTATGGCAGCTAATATTGTGGGTTTTGTCATAAAGTAGGAAATCAGGTGGTCTACATTTTATTAGTAAAATGATTTTTTTTCCGTAAGGGCATTTTAACTGTATTGTGGAGCTGCCAAGGTAACATAAAAAAAGAATGAGTGTACCCTAAATATTATAATTGGTGGTAATCCAAATCAAGTGCACATCTCTTTTAGAAATTCATCCAGTAGTATGTGTTTCATTTCAAAATACCCAAGGATGTTGGCAGAGTTCATAATCTGAATAATATAATACTAGGAAATTATTAAATACATTTTAAACACCTATAGATATTTTTTCAGGGCAAGAGGTAGGGATGGGGTGATACTACCATGCATTATCTTAATAGTAAACTCTGCTAAAAAAAATACAACAGTATGATTTAGGCTGCTGATACACTTGCTGCACCACATATAGAGGATGTGATTGGCCTTTTCAGATATTCAAAGGTATGACTGAATTAACTTAATCTGTTTGACAAATTCTATTTCTTTATTGTGGCATATATGGAGTATAACAATGCATGTAACTACCATATTTCTAGGACAATGGTTATTGTAAAGCATTCTCCATCCTGTGCCTCTCAAAGAGAGGGTAGAAGTGGGTTCCAATCTGCCTGGGTTCATATTTTGGTTTTACTTATTACTAGTTATATAAACTTAGGTGATTTACTTAGCTTTTTGGGACTTAAATTTCCTCACTTATAAAATGGGGATATTAAAGGGATGTGTAATGAAAGAATCACTTTTTCCCCTCCAGCTGGTATATAATACCCATAGTGTATGTAATATATAGTACTAGTAGTATAAGATGTATAGTAGCACTCAGTAAATGTTAAGATGTGTTACGTGATTGCTATTAACGTCATCATCACTATCATCATCATCACTATCATCATCATCATCATCATCATTATAACGAAAAAAATGGAATATCTGAAAGCTTGAAAAGATAATGGTATGTCTCATACACTGAATATTAGATGCTAGGGACATAACAAATATCTGATTTAATCCTTACACTAATCACATAAGGTAGTTATTATTATACCATTTTACAGGTGGAGAAGTTAAAGCTTACTGAATCTGGATCAAATTTATTATAGATACCATGCTTTTCCCCTTGTATCATTTGACCGTATCATTTTCATTGAGACTTCCGCTTTGACTAGCTGATTTCATTCCATATAGAAAATGATGTTTTATTTGCTCTCCTAACTCATAATTCTTAACTTGGATTACTTGATTCTGCTAGGTTATGTTATGCTCTTAGCTTTTAAAGTGGGAATATAAAATAGGGATATTAACTTCAATTTTTAGTCACTCCGGCTAGGGATCAATTAAACATACAATTTTAAATGCTTTGTGATAGAATCTCTGGTGGTTGGAGCATCACCGTATTTTTGTTATTATTGTGTATGGAAGCAATTGGTACTTGATTTAAAACAAATATGACCTTGCAATGACATTGATTTCCACTTTGTTCATTCTCTACAACATTAAAATTGCTTATATAAAGTAAATTAAATTTCAGTTTAAATAGTATTTCCAACTGTTTCTGATTGCAGTTAAGAAATGGTTTAGTAGTCCTTGATAGTCCTTACAGTCTTTATCTTCCAAAAATATTCTTTGCATCTCTAATAAAATTGGTAGCTTTTAAAGGAATCCTGATAATCTAATGTAATTCTGTTTTGTATAGTTAAGGTAACATATTCACTCTATCTATGCCACCACCTTTAAGTTCTTTGTGGTTTTTGACATATATGTCTAATATTCCAACTCTAGGCCATTTTGCAACCCTAAGACAAGCAAATCGGAGAGACCCAGAGATATATGCAACACATCACAATCACTTCTACCAGCTCCTCCATTAAGCAGACTAGTTAGTCAGGGTATGTGTTTGTGTGTGTGTGTGTGTGTGTGTGTGTGTGTGTGTACATGTAGTATGGGGAGGCCTGTATACATCTTCACAAAACTTTACATTTTTTTTGCATTTTCAAAGAAGCTTACATTTTCTTATGTATATTTCTCTAACTTGTACGCTCTGATGCAATTCATTATAATTCATTGCAGCAGAAGTCATAGATACAATCATTTTTAAATGATTTCATTTGTTAGAAAGCAGTTATTGCCATTTTATTAAAAATTCATTACTTAGGTATCAATAATCTCTCTCAATATTTGCCTTAGAGATATAACAATGTTGCTTTACCTGCCTCTAATTTTATAGTAAAATAGAGGTTTTCAATATCAATTCATTAAAAAGAGCACTTTTTTTAACTTGGTTCAGACAACTAATGCCTGCCCCTCAATGTTGAAAGGGGTTTCTAACCAGTTCACTGTTTTTTTCCCCATCATTCAGTAATTCTAGTTTGTATCTTTAAGACTTTTCCAGGAAAAAAAAATCAATATCAACTCAAAGTTGTCTTCTATTAATGACTCAATCATAACTACAAACCAAGAATTAGAGAATATCACTACAGGTCTAACTGAAACAAAAGATTTTATGACAACAAATAGATAACATAGGTGAAATTCCTAAAAAGATGAAACTGCCACAACTGACTAAATAGCATATCTGAACTGTATACACCTGAAGCTGATTCTGGTAAGTTAAAATATGTATGATAAACTCTATTGCAACCAATAAGGAAATAACTCAAAAGATACAGTGAAAAATCATTACAAATTTAGAATGCTACATCAGAATACCAATTTAACGCAAAATAAATCAGTAAGGAAGAAATAGAGGAATAAAAGAGACATGAGACATATTTCCAGGGAGTTAGAGGTGGTGAGGAGGCTGAAGAGGTGAAGCACAGGGATTTTTAAACAGTGAAATCATACTATATGATACTGTAGTGGTGAGTACAAGACATTAGACATTTGTCAAGAACCACAGAACTTTACATTACACAGAACTTTACAACTTTAAATAAACCTTGACATATGCAAATTTGAAAAATCAATAAGAAGGTTGGGAGATCTCAGGATGGAAAGTAGGATATTACAGAACAATCTAAATATAGTACAATGTATAAAACAAAATCACTGAAGGGAACAGGGAGATAAGGTACTGACAAGTAACTTTTGAAATGAATGGGATCTGTAAGACTAAAGACAAAGGAACTATATATGACCATTGTACTATTGTTGATAAAGTTGTTTTGTGGGGGTATGAATTGATTAATTGTTCAGAAATCACTGTATATGTATATTGAATTGAACAATTAAGAAAATGTACACAAGTGGTAGGAGTCAGGTGTCTCATTTTTGGAGTGAGAGGTTACAGATAAGAGAGGGGAGCAGGCTGGGATGTTCCATCTGGTAATGCATTAGAGTTGGAGACATCAGTGTGGACTCATGTTAACTTAATGTAGGTATATGTGTGGAGAGTGGAGGGTTAGTGCATGTACATGGGTTAGTATACACAAATTTATCTCCTTGTTTTTCAGCTGAAAGGAACTAGAAGCAATAACCACCCAGTAACAAGGAACATACACAGAATATACATCTTGGATTCAAACACTATTCTCCAATGAAAGGAAACAGGGCCCCTTAGAGAAATCATTGATCCTATAACTGATACTGAGGCAGGAATTACACAAGATGAGTCTGCAGCATCTGGTGGTGACAGAAAGTCAGAATGCACTAAAAGTAATAGTAACAATAATGAGAGTGTGTCAGTGGTATCTAGGAGCCAACTGAAAGAGCTCCCAAGGGTAAAACTGGAACAATCTAAACAACAAAATAAGGAAAATAGTATTGGTTTATAACCGAAAATATAAAATAAATATCCATGGGTCCATATTAATATAAGTAGGTAAATGGGGAAGACTAATCTCCCTTGCAGAAACTTTCCAACTACTTTATGTAGCTGTTCCATTCTTAAGGAGGTGAAGTATAATTTCCCACTCTTTAAGTGGGAACTGACCATAATGACTTCCTTCCAAAGAATACAGTATGAAAAGGGAGAGGGGAAATTAGCTTTAAATCTGACAAGGGAGAAATGTGATTTCTAGCTCAGGCCAGGTGATCAAGGTTAATATCAACAGTGAAAGTCATACTGATACTCTTGACATGTGATGAGGATGGCACTCAACCTCTGTGATCTTCTTCCCCAAAACACTACTCCAGTCTAATCATGAGATAAATAGCAGACAAAGCTCAATTGCAAGACATTTTACAAATTACCTGACTAGTACTCTTTCAGACTGTCAAGGTCATAAAAAATAAGGAAAATCTGAGAAATCGCCACAGCCAAGAAGGGCCTTAGGAGACATGACAAAGAAATATGATTTCCTGGATGGGATTCTAGAACATAAAAATGACATCAATGAAAATCTGAGGCAATCTGAATAAAATACAAACTTTTGTTAATAATAAAGTATTAATTTTGGTTAATTGTAACAAATGTACCATCCAAACGAAAGATGTAACTAATAGGACTACTGGGTGTGGGGTATACAGTAACTCTGTGTGCTCTCCTTACAATAATTCTAGAAATTCTGAAATGCTTATTTAAAAGACTAGTAGTCCGGGGCGCCTGGGTGGCTCAGTCGTTAAACGTCTGCCTTCGGCTCAGGGCGTGATCCTGGAGTTCTGGGATCCAGCCCCACGTTGGGCTCTTCCGCTGGTAGCCTGCTTCTTCCTCTCCCACTCCTCCTGCTTGTGTTCTCTCTCTCACTGGCTGTCTCTCTCTCTGTCAAATGAATAAATAAAAAATCTTAAAAAAAAAAAAAAAGACTAGTAGTCCCTAGTAGAGTTTCTGATTCACCAAGTTTCCCCTTAAATACTTACAAAGCCATAAAACAGTTGTAAAACCTGGCAATCCCATGTCCTTAATTCTGGAGCAATTGCTAAAAGGGGACTGATAGATCCAATCTTGGAACCTCCCAAAAAAGAGAAAATGCCATGTTATTAACAAGTCAACAACAGAAAATTATAAACAAAAAAATAAAATTTTATTCCAAAAATTACTAATCTTGTAGTATCTGTATATTTGGATGGACTTCTATGTATATGCTAACACACACTAACATATTTCCAAACTAAGATAATAGTTAGCACATTCCTCGGGCTATGTTAACCACTGTTTTTAAATTAGCAAAACATTATGAACATGTTTCTATTTTAATAATTTATAGACTTACTGTCACAGTGTTTGATGGTCTTTTAACTGTTAGATTATAGGGTCTTCTGCATTTTTTACCACCTTGAAAACTACTGTATTGTGCAGTGTGAGAATATATAAAGTGATGAACAAACATAGTGTTGAGCAACGGTGGGTAATCTGTACAGTGTACGTAAATTTATTTTAAGTTTTATGGAATGTAGGATGAGGGTGTCAACAAATGTAGAAAAATAAGTTTCAACCAAATAGCGAAAAGATTATCTGCTGTAAAATTGAACAGTATCAATAAAGGCTGAAAGTCTGACTCATGGTAATCTTGGATATAATTATTTCCCAGTTTATTTTTATGTAAGTGTGCCATTTTTTCACATATTTTCTTCTCATTTTAAATTCTGATATAATTTATTTGTGTAAATTACCCTAGTACTTCTGTTTTGGGGGTAAATATGTATTTGTGCAATGCAGCAATAAGTAACCATAATCACCTTACCTTAGTTTTGCAAAATGACAAATTATACTCTAACTTGGAAAATTCCACAAATTCGAACTAGTCATTCTACGTGACTTACCCATCCCAAAGAAGTTCCATTTCTTAGATTTAGTAAAAATGGTAATTTAAAATGTGTTCAGTTGCAATCATTTCAAAATTTACTTCCTGGGGAGGCATTTTATTCTGAGGTAATTATAATCACTTTTTTCAAAATAACTGATTAGACACTATTTCATCTTCCTGAGAAATACAGGGGCTGCCTTATTAAACTACTTTTGAAAATGAGAGCTATAAGTGAGGTGAAAGTAGAGTGATTCTAAAGTTCTGAAGTACTTTAGTTTTGAAATTAAAGATTCTCTAAACCTGCACTTCATTAAGCAGTTTAGAGAATAATTATAATGCATTTTTTAAAAATTAACTTTCTAGATTCATATCAATTTTTGATTGTGGAATTCAGGCAGAATATGCTAAATTGCTCCAGCTCCAATCTCAAGAACTTTCAATTTCATCAAAGCAAGTATATAATAAGTTATCAAGAAATACTTAGAGTGTGGAGATGTAGTTTAGAGACAGACTTTAAGATATATATTTTTTCTATTTGTATAACTTGAGTCAATAGATGAAACTAGTTGCTATATGCTACAGAGGTAACCAGATAATGAAATACTCCTTCAATTTGGGTAACTAATAAATATTGATAGGAATACATTAGCACAAAAATCCTCAGTAGATTGTATTAATATTAATTTCATCTCTGACATAAATTAAGGGGTCACCGATCTACATTGAAATTTGATGGGTTTTAAACTCAGGATTGTATATGCTTCTCATAACAATAAAGATAGAACATTTAAATATTTTATAATTAAGTAAAGGTTAAATTCAAGCTTGGCTTATAAAATCTTTAAGCAAATGACTTTATTAAGTAACTCTCAATAATGATACATATTTTTAAAAAGCCTCTAATGTGTGAAATAATTAAAAATCAGAAATATAAATATAGAAATTATTAATATTAGGATTATGATTTTAGCTGTAGTTTAACATTAGTGAATTTTTAATTGTAAGGCTAAAAGCAAAAAGTAAACTTTTTTTTTTGCTTTTAGTGTGTTGGTTTATAAATAGTGAGAAAGTAAAATCTTCAAAATAATTGGAGATATGAGCATACCTGAGCTACAAAAGCCAAGAGAGTTAACATTAAAACCTTGGTTATATTAATGCTTTTATTTTTCCTTCTAGACCCTACATTGCTTATTGAAATAATTAAATAGTTGTCTATTAGCCATATAATGTTATTCTTCAATTACTTATTATTGAATTAATATATTGCTATGAACGCCAAAATAATTTTAATTTCAAAAGTTTAATTACAAATAATTGAAATGAGAAGGTAAGTACATTCACAGAATCTTAAAGTTTATTTTATTTAACTAGTACATCTCTTTATATGTTTTTGAACACACTTTAAGGGGCAGATGAAACCAAATGTTGAAGGGGACTTCTATTTCATGTTTTGACCACAGTCCCAAATATGAGGATAATAATCACTAAATATATATTTTTTTTTTCCTAGAGAGAGCACCAAGAAAAGATAGGACTGTGGCACTACATACAACCATTTGGTTATATCTGACATATATATAAAGAAAAAAAGGAAGACAGATGCCATGTTTATAAATTTTAAAAACAAGCAAAAGTAAACTATCTTACTTATAAAGGAAAATTAGTCATAAAAAGTTGTAAAAAGTAAAGAAAACAAATGGTGATCATGAAAGTCAGGGCAGTGGTTACCTTTGTGGGACGGGAGACATTGTGATTGGCAAGATGTGCTAGCAATTTCTTGATCCAGGTGATGGTTATATGGGTTTCACTTAATAATATTTGTGAAATTGTACAATTATGTTTTATATATTTTTGTAAGTACATTATTTTTGCAATATAAAATTTTAAAAAGTTAATAATAAAACAACTTCTTGCTTGTACTGAATTTATTCAGTAACTTAGTGTTACACATATTTAAAACTCGGCATATCTGAACAGTGTACGTTTGATAGGCCATAAACAGAAAATAGCTTCACAGCGTGTAGTTTTCCTCACAGATCCACACTTAACTGAGAGAAAGGTTAACTAATTTTATCAGTTACTACACATAAAGACTTCTCTGCTGTGTTAAACACTTAACACTCGTGGCTAGTGGGCTACTCCTCACTAACCTGGACACTTCTGTTCCACCAGTTGAGTTATAAAAGCATACAAAAACTAGTTAAGTTTGATTACAGAGTAGCTATTATTTTTTATTACACTTGTTAATACAAATATATGGTTTCATTAACTATTATGTAAAAACGAAAATATACCTGTGAAAATAAGGAATGATCTCTATGAAAGCTCAACAAGGTGTTTTAGGAAAGCTTTGTTTTAAAAATCCCATAGCATTAATTTTAGGAAATGATTAGGGAAAATATCTGTAAAAATTTAGGTGATTCCTCTTTCAGATAACTTTGCAAGAGCTTTTAATTTAATGTTATATTTTAAACACCAAATTCTGTGCCATATTCTAATTGCAGTTTAGGTCGGTAAGAGTATATGGGATTCTAACCAGCAGTCTGAAAGAAAAGAACTTAGCCCTACATTAAATGATGGCAATTTTTTTTTCCCTAAGTCAAGGCTTGGATTTAAAAAAAAGAAAAAGATAAGATACCCTAATCAATGAATTAATATGTGAGCTCAGTAACGTGCTTATATATATCTATCTGTGTATGCATGTGTGTGTGTGTAAAATTAAAGTTTATATTTCCAATTATAAGTGACTTCAGTTATCCAACCAAAGATTGTTTCTGACCAAATAATATACCAGGGCTTTTACTGTATGCCCATGTATTAAATTAATCATAAAAATAAACAGTTGGAAACCATCAACAAAATGAAAAGGCAAATACTTACTGGGAGAAAATATTTGTAAATCATGTATCTAATAAGGGGTTAATATCCAAAATATGTAAAGAACACATAAAACTCAATAGCAAAAACAAACAAACAAACAATCTGATTTAAAAATGGACAGAAGATCTGAACAGACATTTTCCCAAAGAAGATATATAGCCAGCATGTACACGAAAAGATGTTGAACATCATTAATCATAAAAGAAATGCAAATCAAAACCCCAATGAGATATCATTTCATACCTGTTAGAATATCTACTATCAAAAAGACAAAAAATAAGTGGCAGTGAGGATGTGGAGAAAGGGAACCCTCAAGCACTGTTAGTAGGAGTGTAAATTTGTGTAGCCACCATGGAAAACTGTATGGAGGTTCCTCAAAAAATTAAAAATAGTGGGGTCCCTGGGTGGCTCAGTTGGTTAAGTGTCTGCCTTCGGCTTAGATCATGATCCTGGAGTCCTAGGATCGAGCCCTGCATCGGGCTCCCTGCTCAGCGGGCAGTCTGCTTCTCCTGCCCCTCACGCCACTCATGCTCTCTCCCTCTAGTTCTTTCTCTCTCAAATAAATAAATAAAATCTCTATAAAAAATTAAAAATAGAACTACCTTCTGATCCATCAATTCCACTTCTGGGTATTTATCTGAAAATGAAAATACTAACTGGAAAAAATATATGCACCCTCTGTTCATTGCAGCACTATTTACAATAGCCAAGATATGGAAGCAACCTAACCGTGCATTGATAGATAAATAGATAAAGAAATTATGGTATATAGAGGTGCCTGGGTGGCTCAGTAGGTTAAGTGTCTGCCTTTGGCTCAGGTCATGATCCCAGGGTCCTGGAATCCAGCCCCATGTTGGGGTCCCTGCTCAGTGGGAAGCCTGCTTCTCCCTCCCCCTCTGCTGGTCTCTGGCTTATACTCTCTCACTCTTTCTTTCTCTCTCTCTCAAACAAGTACATAGAATCTTAAAAAAAAAAAAAAAAGAGTGTATGGTATGTGTATATATAATGGAATATTATTTAGCTGTGAAAAAGAATGAAATCTTGCCATTTGCAACAACATGGACAGACTTCAAGGGCATTGTGATAAGTGGCATAAATCAGAGGAAGACAAATGCTACATGATCTCTTTTCTATGTGGACTCTAAAAAAAAAAAAAAGTGTTGGGGCACCTGGATGGCTCAGTCAGTTAAGCAGCAGACTCTTGGTCTCGGCTCGGGTCGTGATCTCACAGTTGTGAAATCAAGCCCCTTGTGGGGTCTGCGCTCAGTGCAAAGTCAGTTTCAGATTCTCTCTCCATCCCCCCTGCCTCTCCCTACTCACTCTCTCTCTCAAATAAATAAATAAATTCTTAAAAAAAAAAAGAAAAGAAAAAAGCTTATAGATAACAAAAAAGATTGGTAGTTGTCAGAGGCAGGAATTAGGGTGTGCGGGGGGTGGGAGGTGGAGAATGGGTGAAAGGGGTATTAAATGTTTTAAAAAATGAATCTAGAAGCCAATTATGTATATTACTATGTCAATTAATAAGAAAAACTTAAATTGACAGCACAGTTCTAGTTTAAAATAGCACATTCTTACATGTGATTTTATGAAAACTGGGAGGTAGAGCCATGTATTATTTCAGGATGATAAAACTAAAATTTGGAGTTACTAATCAATTCATTTAAAAAATCTGTTTTCAATTAACACTATTATTTCACTGATAGTACAGTTATTTTATAACAATATTCCCAATTACTCCCTCCTATCCCTTCTTTCATCCTTAGCTTTTATAGTGTACTTTTTCCACTTCATTCTTAAGTATGCTTTGAGAGTGTCTTCTTTATTGAAAGCATATGTTGTATGAATGCACTATAGTTTTTTTGCAATTTCTCCATTTTTGGATATTAAACCTCTGGGTTCTGAATTTTCTCTCTGCATTTTCTTTACTTCTGAGGATGAAGTACCTCTTGTGTTTTCAAAGAAGTATATGACATCTTATCATTTTCTTTACATGTTCCAAGTTGAATTTCTAGATTCCTGGGAGAAGTAATATGCACAGTCCGGCTTAGTTAGGCGTTAATTAACAAATATCTATCAAGTATCTGTATTTGCCAAGCACTATCCTAGAAACTGACAGAGACAACAACAAAAGACATCATGCTTAATTAAATATGATGGTTAGATTCCCATCTCTGTGTACCCAGCACAGAAAGAGGTACTTATAAGAGAAAGGAGAGTTGTTGAGAGCTGAATAGATTTAACAAGTTGTGCTTACTACAGAAATAAAATATCTAAATGTTTTTCTCTGCTTTTACTTATAAATGGTTGAGCTCACCTTAAGATCACCTATACATTTTCCCATACGAAAAAATTTTACTTTTCATGGGGCTTTGTTTCTT
This sequence comes from Ursus maritimus, assembly GCF_017311325.1. NCBI lineage: Eukaryota > Metazoa > Chordata > Mammalia > Carnivora > Ursidae > Ursus > Ursus maritimus. The sequence continues at coordinate 32,308,088 of NW_024424119.1, forward strand.
TGTTTCTTTCACACAGATTTCAATCTTATTTTATGTAGCTTGTTAAAACACTAAGAATTCTTGATTATCCCAGAAAATAATTTGGATTATGTTTTAGGTACCAAAAATGGTTGTCGTTATTATTTATGATAATCACATTAATATAACAAATTGATTTGAAAGTATTATTTTTGTGATATTGATCTTTCTTCTAGCTATTTAGTATGCTTTTACTTCATTCCATTCTTCTATATCTCAGAATGAAATTTAAATTTTTTCTTCCTTGGTTCTTATCCATTTCCTGCTAATGTTTTATATATTGAGATCATTTTAATATGTTTCTTTTTATTAAAGGAATATAGGAAACTATTGATATCTAAAGATTATATCTAAAGATTTATTTGCATAGTGCCTTCTAATTAGAGCTCCTGCCCAAATTTCATTCTTTCTCAATTAACATACTGGAGTGCAAAATATACAATCATCTTATCTTTAAGTTTTGATTCTTTAACATTCCCTTTATCTCTTAATAATTTTTACTCTGTCACATTTGCTGGAATTTCAAGAACAGTGTGAAGTAATACTGTTGAAATATACATAATTTTATTTTTTCTGATATCGGTGGGAATATCTTTGTTATAAGTATGACAAATTTGTTTTATATTACAATGCTGAATCCAATCTGCTAATAGTAGTTGCTTTGAGAAATATGCTGTGACGTTTTCTACAGTCATGTCTGAGCTCAATGGAAAATAATACCATGGTTAGTAAACAATGTCTGTTATATGGAGGTAAAAAAGGAACAAAATAATACATCTTTGCCATCCTTGCTTTAGTGTTTAACGTTAATGATTAACATTTGGAGGAAAATTTGAAACTAGATTAATTAAAAGTTTTGAAATGTTCCAAATATTTCACACTTTTAAAACACATGCTAAAGAAATAGTTTTTGATGGGGAAAAAATACAAAAGCTCTTTATGCTCAAGAAGCTGCACAACCTAACGTTACCCTTTTATGCATTAATATCCAAGGGTGATGATCTTAGAGCAAATCTCTAACCTAATGGACTGGTTACTCATGAATCTCAAAGGCTCAGCATACCCAGTGGAGATAAGAGGCATTATTCATGAATTTCACTTTAATCCTTAAAATTTCAACCACCAGGGAAATGTTATCTATTATGTAGGGTAAGTTAAGTGTCAAGGAAGAGTGTTGATGTATCCTCAGAAATAAAATATAATCACAGAAGCTTCTGTTTATTATCTCAGCAGATAAAAAGGCACAGCTATGTAACTGCTCTTAACCTTAGTGGATTAATACATCACTCATTTTATTATCTGTTCTGTTGGTTGATGGGTCCAACTTGGCAGTTCTTTTGGTGGCCTTAGTTGAAGTCTTTTCTGAAGTTGAATGAAGGCCCCAGCTGGTGCTGGAGTCTTGAGGCTCAGCTGAGATACTGGAATGATTGAGTCTTTCTTCATGATCATGTAGTCACAGTGGCTATCCTTTCCACATAGCTTTTACATAGGTCTCTACACATGATCTCTCTAACAGAATAGTTACACTTTCTAAGTGGAAAATCAGGGTTCCCAAAAGCAAGAGTTCCAAGGGAGAAGCAGAAGCTGTTAGTCTTCTTAAAGGCAAGGATTGGAAATTACACAATGCCAGTTCTATCATATTCTATTTGTTTGCAAGCTACAGATTGTCTTTGGAAATTAGCAACCACAATCGACCTTCTGGCCCCTAAGGAGTAATATTCTTCTCACATTAAAATATCCTCAGACCCAAGAGTCCTAAAAGCCTTATTCTACTGTGGCATAAGGCTCAATCTTAAGGCTTAATATATCTTCATTTAAATGAGGCCAGGGTGTGGGACACCTGGGTGGCTCAGTTGGTTAAGTGTCTGCCTGCAGCTTAGGTCATGATCCCAGGGTCCTGGGATCGAGTCCCACATCGGGCTCCTTGCTCAGTGGGAAGCTTGCTTCTCCCTCTGCCTGCCACTCCCCCTGCTTCTGCTCTCTCTCTCCCTCTCTGACAAATAAATAAATAAAATCTTTAAAACAAATTTAAAAACTAAAAATAAATAAATGAGGCCAGGGTTATATGTGGTTTCTTGAGTTTCTCTTATTCTGAAAAACTATGAACTAAAAAGAGAAATTATCTGTACTCTACATACACAGGATACAATTGTGAAACAGGTTCAGGAGAACTGAACAAACAAACAAACAACAACAACAAAATGTGGCCAGGTTGGGGGGGGGTGTCAAAATGGGAGGCACATAGCAGCCCCTGGCCATAGCGAAGCTAAAATCCAGCCAGGTATGGGCTGACAATTGCTCTAGCTCCACTGATTAGGCTCTATTTCTACTCCTTGGTTCTCTTCTGGGCTCTTAACTCTTCCATTTTCCAAGAAGAATGGTCCATTTTTCATAATGCCTTAGTTTTCCCAGCCTGATTCCTCATGTAGGAAGCTGGAGAGACTCCAAGATCTCTTTGCATTTTGAACTGTGTACTTTTCTTTACAAAGTAGGTAACTTTGAACTCCTTGCAGACTTTCTGTGTATCAAATTATAATCCACTCCATTAGAAGCCATACCTACAAATCTCTGTGAGACAAGTCTCTCTCTCCCTTGGGCTGAGAGTAAAGGTGCTAAGTGAGAATACTTTAAAAGATTTTTAGAAACCCTCTAGAAGAAAGGGTCTATGAAGAATGCTCATAGAAATCTTTGTGTCTAGCTGAGAGCATTTATGACGCACCATCGTAAATCTTCCGGAGCTCTTACAAAAGAGTATTACAGCCACACCCTTGGGATATTAACCCCCAGACCATCTTTACTGACAGAGCCCTGGATTTGATCTTTTCTCTGAGGCCATTTCTTATTTTGAAACCCACGTGAAAACAAACAGTTTCAAACCCAGCAGGTCCTTAAATGAAAATGTATTCTCTAGATTCTATTGGAAATTTGTGTTTCTTAATTCTTCATTTCTCTATATCAGATGGCAGATAGATAAATAGATAGCTTCCTGAATCCAGTTGGCACTTTCAAGCTTCTGCCCAGAAAACTTCTTACCCAAATACTCAATTCCATTATGTATCTTATTCATTTCCACATTACTGTAAGTATCAGTGTGGCTTAACTTTTCACCACGACATAAAACTAGCCACTTTTTTTCCCCCAGTTTAGAAGGAATGAAAAGTGATATGGGTAGTACAGATTAGGAGCACCAGCAACCCATAGAGGATTACCTTAGTAGTGGTCATCGCACGTTCTTTATTCAGGGAGAGATTCACTTCTAATGTGGGAAAAGGGTTACCTGTACTGTCAAAGGAGGGTCAAACAATGCAAGTCTTCAAAATCCTCAGCTTTCCTAGAAATTGCCCAAATGACGCATAATAAATTTCAGGGGTTCCTTCCTGGTCAAAGCCTTAAGTTTAATATTAGATTCTGCAAGACTGTGACTATATTTTGTGGAATAATTCAGTGTCCTATAGGATCAAAGTTTGTGTGTTTAATTTTGAGAAAGTCATTCCTGTGGTTATAGGAGACAATGGTTTCTTTCAGGGAAGTTATCAAAGTGTTGTGGATCGTTACCAGAATCTGAGTAGAGAATTAAACGCCTAAGTTTATCATTTATTTCTTCAAGTTTTACAATGCAACTAAAATAATAGATGAAACCCTTTATATTCCTTATGTTCACTTATGCCATTATTTTCACTCTTGCAGCAAGTTTGTGTTCACCCCAATACTTGCTTTTCATTGGCAGTTGTTGCCTTTTCATAGTGAAAGCTTCCATAATTTCATAGCCAAGTATTTGGGCTTTGGGTTGCTGTTGGCCATCATGGCCAAAAATTGGGAAGAACAGATCCCCCTGTAGTAGATAAGAACAAGGATAAGCTGGAAGCTGCTGGGATATCTCACTCTGCCTCCAACAATGACACATTATAATTATAGTGCCTGCCACTTCACTTAACACATCCCAAATTTCATGATTTTCTTTGTTTTTCATTTCTTTTTTTTTTATTTGACTGATGTTAACCTAAAATCAAACAGAGTAGGTATTCTCAGAAATTTAGTTTCACCTAAGTCAAGTTAATGTAGTTCAAAACAATCACAATGGGACCGTAAAGAGAAGTGGTACCAACTTAGCCAAGTTCAAACCAGCTTAGCCAAACTAACACAGACAAGACTGTAATACTACAAGCTAAGTTATCAATATTTGCTAATACTCACTGCCCTTGTTTTCACATAAACACAATTTCTTTTAGACAAAAAAGCCATCTGGGAGTACCTGGGTGTCTCAGCTGGCTAAGCGTCTGCCTTTGGCTTCAGTCATGATACCGGGCTGGAATGGAGCCCTGCATGTTGCTCCCTGCTCAGTGGGGAGTCTGCTTCTCCCTCTTCCTCTGACCCTCCCTCCCCAACCCCCCGCCCCCCGGCTTGTGCTCTCTTGTGCTCTCTCACTCTCTCTCTCTCAAATAAATAAATAAAATCTTAAAAAAAAAAAGCCATCTCTCATTATGTTCCAGGCATTAAAGAATTAGAAAATTTGAAGGAAAAAGTTGTTCACCATTCAGGTGACAGGCTTGGAAGATAGAGAATCAGAAATGTGATAAATGATGATGCATCATGTAAGCATATTGTATGGGACCTAAAGCAAAGTAAGACAGGAGAATAAGGAACTGTTGGAATTTGAGAATGAAGCCCTAGAAGATGGTAATAAAATAAACAGGTTCCGTGATATATGAGATATGTGGGGAGGGGGTAGGGAATATGGAATAAGAAACATTGCTCCTTGATTCATTCTTGAATTTAAGCCTTTGCAATTTCTGAAAGAGAAACTGAAATAAAGTGTATGTAAGCTTCATATAGAATTCACTTCCTGCCAACAACTTAGATTTTAAGCTCCGAGTTTCAGAGAAATAGTTTTGTGTTATTTTCTGAAATTTGCAATCCTGTGAATAATTTAATAAACAAAATGGAATGAAATTATTTCCATGTATCAAAATAGGTGCCTTGAAATGATTATTCAAGTTATTTTAATGTATAAAATAAGTGGTACAGGGTCTTAGGAAAAGACCTAGACACTTGATGGAGGAGCAGAATAGAGGAAGAAAGACAATGATTGATTTTGCCTAGTCATGCTTTTAACCTGTTACAACTTGAAGTCCCGCAGACTCTGAGATAGCAAAAGATGGTTTAAGAAATAACAAACCCAGGAAGGCCACTGTGGAAGCAGATGCTGCAAAAGCATTGTGGTGAACAAATATATCTCAAAAGAGGGCACTGGACTTTACCCTTTGTAGTATGTTACAGTCATCCATATGATTCTAAACAAGTGAGAGTAACAAAAAATAAAATAAAAAGTGATTTGTTGCTTGCTTTTTGTCAGCTTTTCTTCCTATTAATTCTTTCTCAGATGCACATGTGACTTCACATCAGGTCAGTGTTCAGCTAAAGCGAGAGCTTCTTGTAATAATGATGCTTTGATTTGCCCTTTGCACAACTCTTAATGAGCAATTACTCACAGGGTTGTTCTGGGAAAGATGGAGCAAAGGAACTCGGGAAATATTGGTAAGAGAAGCTTTATCAATGGGATAACACTTTTTTATGCCACTAAAAATACATTACCAAGTATTACAGTCTTAAAACTATGTGTTCTGTATTGTTTGTTCTGTGCAGTTTTGTTTGAGTATATGGAAGAAAATGGAGAAAATGGAATACTGTATCAGTTTGCTAGGGCTGTCATTATAAAATACTACAAACAGGATGGCTAAACCAATAGAAATTTGTTTTTCATGGTTCTGGAGGCTGAAATCCAAAATCAAGTTTTCAACAAGTTTCGTTTCTCCTGAGGCTTCTCTCTTTACCTTGCAGATGGCCTTTCTCTTGCATCATGTTCACATGGTGCTTCCTCCAGCTTGCACTTTTGCCCTCAGTGTTTCTTCGTCTTCTTCTAAGGACACCAGCCATATTGGATTAGGGCCCCAACCTCATGGTCTCATTTATCTCAGTCACTTCTTTAAAAGCCTTATATCTAAATGCGGTTACATTCTGAGATACTGAGGGTTGGGACTTGAACATAGAATTTAGGAGGGACACAATTCAGCCCATAACAGATATTTAAAATTTTTAAAGGTAGAAAGAAAGGGGGGGTAAACAGAAAGGGAATGAACCATGAGAGACTATGGACTCTGGGAAACAAAATGAGGGTTTTAGAGGGGAGGGGGTAGGGGATTGGGATAGGCCGGTGATGGGTATTAAGGAGGGCAAGTATTGCATGGAGCACTGGGTGTTATACACAAATAATGAATCATGGAACACTGCATCAAAAACCAAGGATGTACTGTATGGTGACTAACATAACATAATAAAAAATTATTATTAAAAAAAAGAAATATAAGTCTAACATATGTAGTCAAGGGTTTTTTTTTTTTTTGCAAATATCTTGATGAAATAATGTGTTCATATTAAAAAAGCAAAAGATCTAAACTATGCCTTACCCAGATTTCATGATAGATATTGTGTTTTTGTTTCTCACATCAATAGCATGGGTTCATATTATTATTACTATTTCCAAATAGGAAGGGGAAGCTCAGAGAGATTTAATCAGTTGCACTTTTTTGTTTAGGAAGAAAGTGCAATGTCAGGATCTGATCCTAGTTTTGCTGACTTTAGTACTCTTTCTAATAAAGCTATCTCTGGATTTTATTCAAGAAGTGTTAATAAGTTGTGAATCAACATTGGGAATTGGCAGATGGTGCCTAGCTATACACATCATTCAATTTAATTATATTTAATTAGAATGATCAAAATGGGTATGTGCAGGAGCATAGATAATGTGTATTTAAAAATGCACTGGGCTTATTAATGTGAGATTGAATAAATAGTCCATTAAGTTGTATCTTTTAAAATCTTAATTTCTTGTAAATTCCTTTTGGAAGTTTTTTTTTAATTGGAAACTTGATTATAAAACAATTTCTACAAATGGACACTGTGTACCCAGTTCTAACCTAGTGTTTATTGTGAAAGATGGACAAAGGGTATTTTTAAAATTGAATTGTCAAAAGTAACCCTCTATCTTTAAAAATTATAAGCTACAATTTAAACCAAATAATCTAAAGAGAATACAGATTACATTGGCCCAAAAGTTACTCACAGATTTTTAACATGTGATGTGCACTAGCCATCGAGTTATTATAATTATGAATATATTAAATGGAATTTCAGAAATCTATGAGGTCCCTTAAATGAAGCAATGAATTACATCAGGATCAGTTGAAAAAATAAAAGAGGAAAAATTTTCAGCCACTCTTCAGTATTGGAACCTGGTAGACCTCCTGAATATCGACCTCCTAGCCTCTTGTCATATGCTCACATGCCCCATGAAGACAGAAGCAGCGAGACCCCAGTTTCTCTCTTCTGCTTGTGATCCTCATTCTTGCTTGGTTTTCCTATGTCTCATGTTGTGAGAGCATTTCTCAAACTCACTGTCAGTTATGTTATTTGTTTTAACAATGTGCCTTTGTCTTAGACCATAAGCTTTTCCAAACCTTTTAGCTAAACCCAGCATAGTCAGTGTGCACATCTTACTTCCTCAGTATGTGGCACAAATCACTGCATTCTAAATGACATCCAATGTCTGAGTAATAGGAAGCTGCTATTCTTTAAGTGCCTATGGTTTACCAGGCAACAAACTAGGTGATTTATATAAATTTAATCATCTCAACAACCCAGTAAGGTAGAATTTATTATTTATGATTCAACTATTATTTTCAGAAAGCTGAGATACTGAGATAGTTTAAGAAGTTTGCTCAAGATATATGCATAGTAGAACTGAGAACAAAATCTAAACCTTGATATGTTGTGAAAAGAGCATCTGCATTGTAGAAAAATAGAGCTTAGTTGAAATATCAACTCTGCCACTTACCATTGAAACCTTAGTTTTCCTATCTTTAAAATGATAAGATAAATGATGTTTATCTTAGAGTATCACAAGAATTAAGTGGAAAAAAACATGGAAAGTTCTTATTATATTATTTGGAACAAGGTATATCATCAATCATGTTAGCTTATATTATTTTATGATTGCAGTATTATCCCACCACTTAGCATTACTGAATTACTTGAAGAATAAATAGGGTTGCTCTAGGATAATAGCAGCTGCCTAAATCTGAATTTCATGACACATCCTCCCAAATAAGAATAATATGAAAAAACAAAACAGAAGAAATATGAAATAAAAGCACTTGCTTCACAACTTAGCAATACTAGGAGGCAGAGATTTTCACAGGTGATATTATTTATAGAGAAATAAACACCAGATTTCACTACTGCATACTGTACATGAAAGGAATGAGGGAGAGGAGACTTGAGAGACTCTGCAAAAGGGAAGGGAATGGAGGTCTTAGACAAAGCACAGTTAAAGTCACCCACAGGAAGAGAAGGTCTAAAACTAAGTTCAAAATACTGATCACATATCTCGGTCTTAACAAGTCACAATATTAACTACATAAAAGGGAGTTCAAAGTGACCTGGACCAGAAGTGACAACCTCAAGGAAGCATTTTTTTTTTCTAGGAGAAAAGCAGATATATAGAGACAAGTGGTACTTCATAGAGAAATGGCAAAGGTAGAAGACATCATGGGTTACCAGAAACAGGAAAAAGTCTGACCAACTGAATATGAAGCGACTGTATTAAACATATAGAGAACGAAATCAGCTGATTATGCTTTCTCACAACAAAATAACTTCAAACTGAAAGGCAATTGTAAAAAAAACACTCCAAATCCTCAATCAAGCCTGAACAAATATTAAACAAGGATGGAATCTGTAATTCAAAAATTAAGAATGAATATGGATTAAAAATGCAGCATGAAATATGAGAGTTGATTGAACTTAAGAAAAAAATTGATTTTAATAAAGCCAATCTCACTATTAAAATGAAAAATAAATTACAAAATATCCAACAGAATATAGATTGAAATAATTTAGTAAGGGGCTTTGAAGAATGATGGGAAAAATAGCTAAGAGAATAAAAATTATATCCTAAAAAAGATCAGATCAAAAGTGACTAAAATGGACAAAAAGCAAAAAACAAAGCAAAAACAAATAAACAAACAAACTATATATATATATATATACACACACACATATATATATTGTATATATATATAATTGTAATATGAAGAAGAAAAAACAAAGAAACAGAAATATTTTAAATTATAACACAAAAAATGTATATTAAAAATAAAAAACCAAATGGACTTGGGAAAATTGACCCATAAAAATCCACAATAACACATAATTTAGTAACACTTTTGAGACAAAATTCACAACATATATGTAACATTTTAAAGATTGTATTTATTTAGTTAGTTAGTTAGTTAAGGGTGAGGAAGAGAGAGAGAGTGCAAGTGTGAGCAGGGGGAGGGGCACAGGGAGAAGGAGAGAGAATCTCAAGCAGACTCCTGACATGGGGCTCAATTCCAGGACCCTGGGATCATGACCTGAGTTGAAAACAAGAGTGGAATGCTTAACTGATTGAGCTACCCAGGCACCCCTAGATATAACATTTTAAAGTTCCCGCGTGTCCAGCAACCACCTATGAGAAGCTGAAACTACAGAGGATGGAAGAAGAAAAAGAAATACTCTAATATTCTGCTGTAACTTGTTAGTGCAAGATACGTCAAGAGATTAAAGAGTCAGTAAGAATAAATAAGATCTCAGGGAGATCTTATGGATATATATTAAATAGTACACCCTGATAATAGCAAATATATGCGTTCTTCTCGAGGACCTGTCACAGCTATAAAAAACTGATCATATATTATTAGGTCACACAAAAAATCAATAAATTCCATAAAATAGAACAATTAATGACACACTTTGATCATAATGGGATAAACTAGAAATTACATTTAAATTTAAAAATAATTTGTCAATAGATAAGTTAATTTAAAAAATGAAAAATAAAACCTTTTATTAAACAATACCGAGTGAAGAAAAAACAATAAATGAATTTCTGAAAAATAATGATGATGAAAACAATACAAATCAAATCCATGGGATATATTTTAAGCAGTAATCATAAGTTCCTGACTAAAAACACTAGAAAAGGATCAACAACACAATCCAGAAGAAACACAATGAAAAACTAGTAAATTATAGATAACAGAAAAAATAGGTCATATTAATAAGTGAAATCTTGGTTCTTTGAACAGAGTTGACAAATCCGTTGACAAATTTGATTAAAAAGGAAGACAATACCAATGTAGAAAATAAGAAATGACAAATGGGAAATAAATACCTACACATAAGAAATTTTAAAAATCTGAAGTTGTTACTTGGTACATCTCTATACAAGTAAATATGAAAACCTAAAAGAACTAGATACTTTCTTAGCCAAAGACAGTTTACCAAAATGAATCACAGCAGACATTAAAGGATTAAAGAGACCAATTTACACATATATGGGAATATAGAACGTTATCAAGAGAACATCCCACTTAAAATGCCTTAGTAATAGTTGTACAAGGAAATTCAACAAATCTTTGAAAAATAGAGGGTATTCTATATAACTTCAGAGCATTAAAAAAATGAAAAATCTCCAAATTCATTTAATGAACCACGTATTAAATTGATAAATAAACCTGACAAAGATAGTACAAAAGCAACAGATTGATATTACTTATGAATATTGATGTAGTATTCCAAAAATAAAATATTAACAAATAAATCACATTAAGAGATGGTGCCATGAGATGATCCTAAAATAATGTTATATGTCAATTGTATCTCAATAAAAATAAATAAATTTTTTAAAAAGTGCTTATCTCATAGAGATGTTGAAAGGACCAAAAGTGTTTATACATATGAAGAGTTAAAAAAGCATTTGACTCAATAAATACTGATCATCTTTATGGAATAAATTAAAACATTCAATGACATTATACCAGGATTTGTACTTATGGCCATGATTTTGTCAGAAGAACTGCCCTTACTTTCTTCCCGCCTTACACAGTAGCAGTGTGATATTCAAAAGAAGAAAAACAAATTATCTGAGTCTCGTGAGTGTCCCAACATACTACTTGAAGAGTTTTCAGGTTCAGGGCAGGGAGTGGTAATCCAAAGAGAACCAATGATCTTACTGATGGACCTGATGAAGATTATTGTTTGGAAAAGGAACGGTAGCTAGAATTTGTGAAGGAGTCTGTCTTAAGAGGGGTATTTTCCTAGAGATCTTGAGAGATCTAAAAAGATTCTCATCAACTTTTTGACTGAAAACTAATCTGCACATGTGTAAGAGGAAACTATGTGAGAAAGAAGAAGGAATTACTGGAGGGCAATATACTAACATGCATTATTCACAGAGATTAGTTGGTGTTTCTACCTGTCAGAATGGAAAGACTTCATAATACATGGGTAATGGAGCAGTCTTCAGATCTACTATAAATATATTTCCTTTGTTTAATAAAGAGAGAAAACATAAAATATAATGAGAAAAAATATATCAAAAACTCAAATAGAATGCTGGAGATCAAAAGTACAATAGCCGAAAAAGAAAACAAAAACACGCTGGCTAGGATAAACAGTGTATTTGAAATAGCAGAAAAAAATACCGGTATACTTGAAAAATACACAAAATGTAATGAGAAAAAAAATCAAAATAATAGACAAAGGCTCAGTCAGGTATAGATCAGTATCAAATAGCCTAACATAATTTTTTAAGTTTTAATTTTAATTCCAGCTATTTAACATACAGTGTAATTGTAATTGACTCAACACTTCCATATATCACACTGTGCTGATCATAACAAGTGACCTCCTTAATCTCTATCACCTATTTAACCTGTGGCCCCCCCACCTCCCCTCTGGTAACCATCAGTTTGTTCTCTACAGTTAAAAGTCTGTTGCTTTAAGATGAAACCAGAGAGGGAGACAAACCATAACAGACTCTTAATCTTAGGAAACAAACTGAGGGTTGCTGGCGAGGGGGGGGGGCGGTGTTAAGGGGATGGAGTGCCTTGGTGATGGACATTGGGGAGGGTATGTGTTGTGGTGAGCACTGAGTGTTGTGTAAGACTGATGAATCACAGACCTGTACCCCTGAAACAAATAATACATTATATGTTAATTAAAAACAAACAAACAACAACAACAAACATATAGTATTGGGGCACCTGGGTGCCTCAGTCGGTTAACTGTCTGCCTTCAACTCAGGTCATGATCTCAGGGTCCTGGGATCAAGCCCCACATTGGGCTCCCTGTTCAGTGGGGCGTTTGCTTCTCCCTCTCCCTCTCCCCCTTACCCCAGCTTGTGCTCTCTCTCACTTGCTCTCTCAAATAAATAAAGTCTTAAAAAAAAGTCTGTTTCTTAGTTTGCCTTTCTCTTTTTCCCCCATTATCATTTGTTTTGTTTCTTAAATTACACATATGAGTGAAATCATATGGTATTTGTCTTTCTCTGACTTATTTTGCTTAGCATTATACTCTATAGCTCCATCCATGTCCTTGCAAACAACAAGATTTCATTCCTTTTTATGGCTGAATAATATTCCAATGTGTGTGTGTGTGTGTGTGTGTGTGTGTGTGTGTGTGTACTGCTTCTATATCCATTCATCGCTTGATGGACACTTGGGCTGCTTCCATAGTTTGGCATTTGTAAATAATGCTATTATAATACAGGGGTGTATGTACCCCTTTGAATTACTGTTTTTGTATTCTTTGGATAAATACCAGTAAGTGTGATTGCAGGATCATAGGTAGTCCTATTTTTAAATTTTGAGGAACCTCCATACTGTTTTCTGAAGTAGCTGCACCAGCTTACGTTCCCACCAGCAGTGCAAGAGGGTTCTCCATTCTCCACATCCTTGTCAACACTTGTTGTTTCTTGTATTGTTGATTTTAGCCATTCTGACAGGTGTGAGGTGATATCTCATTGTAGTTTTGATTTGTATTTCCCTGATGATCAATGATGTTGAGCATCTTTTAATGTGTCTATTGGCCATCTGGATGTCTTCTTTGAAAAAATGTCTATTCATGTCTTCTGCCTATTTTTTAGTTGGGTTATTCATTTTTTGGGTTTTGAGCTTTTAAGTTCTTTTTTAAAAAAGATTGCATTTATTTATTTGAGAGAGAGACAGAGATACAGAGAGCAAGCAAGAGAAAGAGAGCACAAGTGGGGGAAGGGGCAGAGGGAGAAGCAGGCTCCCTGGTGAGTAGGAAGCCTGATGTTGGGCTTGATCCCCAGACCCTGGATCATGACCTCAGCCAAAGGCACACACTTAACCAACTAAGCCACCGAGGTGCCCCAAGCTTTGTAAGTCCTTTATATATTTTAGATACAAGCCCTTTATCAGATATGTCATTTGCAAATATATTCTCCTATTCCTTAGGCTGCCTTTTGGTTTTGTTAATTGTTTCCTTCCCTGTGCAGAAGCTTCTTATTCTGATGTAGTTCCAATAGTTTACTTTTGCTTTTGTTTCCCTTGCCTCTGGAGACATATCTAGAAAAAAAGTTGCTATAGCCGTTACTACTTGTGTTCTCTTCTAGGATTTTTATAGTTTCAGGTTTCACATTTAGGTCTTTAATCCATTTTGAATTTATTGTTGTGTATGGTGTAAGAAAGTGGTCCAGTTTCATTCTTTTCCATATAGCTGTCCAGTTTTCTCAACACCATTTGTTGAAGAGACTGTCTTTTTCCCCATTGGGTATTCTTTCCTGCTTTGTTGAAGATTAATTGACATATAGTTGTGGGTTCATTTCTGGGCTTTCTATTCTGTTCTGTTAATCTATGTGACTATTTTAGTGCCAGTACTATATTGTTTTGATTATTACAGCTTTGTAATATAACTTGAAGTGCAGAATTGTGATGCCTCCAGCTTCGCTTTTCTTTTTTAAGATAGCATTGACTATTCAGGGTCTTTTGTGGTTCCATGCAAATTTTAGGATTGTTTGTTCTCGTGTTGTGAAAAATGCTTGTGGTATTTTCATAGGGATTGCTTTAAATGTGTAGATTGCTTTGGGTAATATAAACATTTTAACAATATTTGTTCTTTCAATCCATGAGCATGGAATGTCTTTCCATTTCTTTGTGCCGTCTTCAGTTTCTTTCATCAGTGTTTGGTAGTTCGCATCTCAGAAATAAATCACACTTGATCATAGTGAATAGTTTTTTTAATGTATCGTTGGATTTGGTTTGCTAGTATTTTATTGAGGATTTCTGCATCCATGTCTATCAGGGATATTGGCCTATAGTTTTTTTTTAATAGAGTTTCCATCTGCTTTTGGTATCAAGGTAATTCTGGAATTTGGAAGTTTTCCTGTCTTTTCTATTTTTTGGAATAGCTTGAGAAGAGTAAGTTTATCTCTTTTTTAAACGTTTGGTAGTATTTACCTGTAAAGCCATCTGGTCCTGGACTTCCATTTGTTGGGGGTTTTTTGATTACTGATTAGATTTCTTTGCTGGTTATAGGTCTGTTCAAGTTTCCATTTCTTCCTGTTTCAGTTTGGGTTTATATGTTTCTAGGAATTTATGCATTTCTTCCAGGTTGTCCAATTTGTTGGCATGTAGTTTTTCATAATATTCTCTTATAATTATTTGTATTTCTGTGGTGTTGGTTGTTATTTCTCCTCTCTTATTTGTGATTTTATTTGAGTCCTTTCTCTTTTTTCTTGATAAGTCCACTACAGGTTTATCAATTTCATAGATTTTTTCCCCCAAAGAACCAGCTCCTGGTTTCATTGTTCTATTGGGCTTTCTTAGTTTCTATATCACTTATTTCTGCTCTAATCTTTATTATTTCCTTTCTTCTGCTGGTTTTAGGTTTTGTTTGTTGTTCTTTATCTACTCCTTTAGTGTAAAGTTACGTTGTTTATTTGAGATTTTTCCTGCTTCTTGAGGTAGGTCTGTATTACTATAAAATTCCCTTTTAGAACCTTTTGCTGCGTTCCAGAGGTTTTGGACTGTTATGTTTTCATTTTCATAATTTCTTCTCTAATTTAATTTCTTCTTAATTTATTTTCTTATTTTCTGGTTGATCCATTCATTCTTTAATAGCAGGTTATTTAACGTCCGTGTTTTTGTAGTCTTCCCAGTTTTGGGGAGGTGGTTTTGTTATTTATTTAGTTAGTTAGTGGTTGATTTCTAGTTTCGCAACATTGTGGTCAGAAAATATGCATACTATGATTTGATCTTGAATTGGTTGAGGTTTATTTTGGGGGCTATTATGTGATCTATTCTGGAGAACGTTCCATCTGCACTTGAAAAGAATGCGTATTCTGTTTTAGGAGAGAATGTTCTGAATATATCTGTTATGTCCATCTGTTCCAGTGTTTCATTCAAGGGTTTTGTTTCCTTGTTGATTTTCTGTTTATGTGATCTGTCCATTGATATAAGTGGTGTGTTAAAGTCCCCTACAAAATCTACTTTGTCTGATAGAAGCATTACTACTCCAGCTCATATTTGACATCCATTTGCATTATAGATGTTTCTCCATACCCTCACTTTCAATCTGCAGGAATCTTTAGGTCTAAAATGAGTCTCTTCAAGCCAGCATACAAATGGATCTTGTTTTTTATTCATTCTGTCACCCTATGTCTTTTGATTGGAGCATTTAGTCCATTTATATTCAAAGCAATTATTGATAGGTATGTATTTATTGTCATTTTATTATTTGTTTTGTGGTTGTTTCTGAAGATTTTTTTCTTATCCTTTCTTGTCTTTCTCTCTTTCACAGTTTGCTGATTTTCTTTAGTGATATGTTTAGATTTCTTTGTCTTTATTCTTTGCATACTTATTAGTGGTTTTCAATGTATGGTTATCATTAAGTTTGTACATAACCTGCATATAACAGTCTACGTTAAGTTGATGATCATTTAAGTTTGAACTCATTCTTTATCCCTCTCTTCCCCGTGCGCTAGGTTTATGCTGTCATATTTTAATTCTTTTATTCCAATAGCCTAACATAAATTTAATTAGAGCCACTGACACTGGAGGTGGGGGACAGAAAAAACCACTGAAGTAAAATGATGGCGAGAATTTTCCAAATTTGAAGAAAATTATGCATGTGCAAACTCAAGCAGTTCGGGAAACCACAGCAAATTTAGAATAAAGAAAATCACATAAAGGAACATCATAATTAAATAACTGAAAATCAAATAAAGGGAAAATATTAAAGACAGAGAAAAATGACACATATCGATTATAACAGACAAACAAATATGTGATAGAACAAATCCTTTCCTGATAATAGAATGCTAATAAATATAGAATGGATTATGAATTAGAAAATTACTATTTCAGAGTTAATGTAGTAAATTACATTCTGGTAAGAATTACTGATGGGTACTAAAACTATGGAATGGAGGGGTTGTTGTAGAATAGTATATTACATAATCTCAAATACCGCCCTTATAAATGTATAAATGACAAAATGAAAAATGGTAACTAAGTGGTGAGGGAATCAGAAAGTACCATAGTAAGTCTTACAGTGTGGAGGGCAGACTCTTAGTTGGCTCCCTCCTTCTGGTAGTCATGCCAACTATATACTCATTTCATTGAATATGGGCAGGACCTGCTACTTAAATTAATACAGCAAAGATAATGAGATGCCACTTGCAAGATAATACTACGTAAGTTTGTCACCCATCTTGCTAGTAGACTTTCTCCCTTGCTGGTTTCGATGAAGCAAGCTGCTATATTCGGAGCTGCCCTATTGAGAGGCCCATGGAACTGAGGGAAGCATAGGCAGAAGGAACTAAGGCCCTCAGTCCTATGGCTTGCAAGGGTCCGAATTCTGCTTAGAATCATGTGAGATTTGAAGCAGATCCTTTTGTAGTTGAGACTTGAAATGATACCACAGCCTCAACTGTGGTTGCCATCTTGGTTATGAAACAGAACACACACTTGAGCCACCCCCATTCCTCTGACCCAGTGAAACTGTCATACAATAAAGTTGTGTGTTCTTTAAACTGCCAATTTTGTGCGTCACTGTTAGGCAACAATAGATAAATAATTCACCAAGCTATCAAAATTAACATCATCAATAAAGACAAACAGAAATCCTATGCTACTGGATATGGTATTCTGAAAAATATACAGCATCACTTATATAGTGTCCCAGCCCACAATGCATACTTGAATCTATCCATAGGGAGACAGTAATACCCAGGTTGAGGAATATTCTATAAAATTACTGGTTATATTCTTTAATGACATGAAAGAAAGAAAACCAAAGGAACTGCTCCAGGTTGAAGGAAACTAAATAGACATGAGAGCTAAATACAATTTCTGATCCTAGACCAAATCTTATACTAGAAAACAAATAGCTATAAAGTGTATCACTGTGAAATTGATGAAGTTGGAACACACAAAATGTGAAGTATACAAAAGGTGTATTGATGGTACATTTCTTGAATTTGTTTACTGTATTAGGGATTATGGCTGTGTGATTAAATAACTTGGCCTTAGGAAATGCATGCTGAAGTATTGTGGGTTTATAAAACTACTCTATGATTTCTTATAGAGAAGGCAAAGCAAATGTGGGCAAGTGTTGAAAATTAATCTGCAAAAAATTCAGTTATTTTATACATTTTTTGTAAATTTTCTCTAAGTTTAAAATTATTTTAAAATAAAATGGTAGAAATAATGATAAACAGATATTCAGTTGTTCCTGAACACATTGTATTACACTGAAAAACCTAACAGAACTTAGGATTTCCCAGGATATAACCAAGGCACTGTCACACATTGAGTCTTATATATCATTAGTTAAAAATGCACAAACTATTAATGTCTTTTTAGCTTCTACTAGCTTGCAGAAATCTTGACATGGAGAGTTAGAAAAAAATGCAGTTTTTCTCCATTCCTAGTTTAGAAAGTATCCCTATACATTTTATCAAAAGCTAATTAAAATTCCATGCCACTGGTAAAAAGAACATGAACACAAAATTTAGCAAAGGTAGATAAATCACTAGGACACTGGGAATTGACTGCAGGAGAAAAAAACTTGAATATTGCAGCAAAACTAGGCCATCTATTCACTTCAACAAGAATCGATCGCTTATAATTTATCTGCTGGGCTGCCTGAGAAAGAGAGGGAAAGCCATGGTATCATTATCATCATCGTACAATTACTTAGATGTTAATTGGTAATCCGCCGTAATAATACCCATAGCACTGAAAAATAGAGGAGAAGATCTAAATAGGATATGGAAAGAGGAAAATTTTAGTTGTAGAGAAAAACACAAATCATTTTCTCTCTACAACTTCTCTCTCTCTGATCTCCTGGCTGAAAAAAAAAATGTAATTGGATTTTACTAAGTTACCATTGCTCCTCTCTGGTAATTACAGTGAAACAGTGAAAGTTAAAGTTTCAGAGCATATATACACTCTATATTATTTTCCTCTTCAATTTCCAAAATGTTATTTTATGACATAGCAACTTCAAAATCAAAAGAGTGTTTAAAAACTGTTGGCAGGCTGGATGGCTCAAGAGATTTGTAATAGGTTATACACTGCCTTTGATTTCTAGGTCATTGCTTTAAATTCATTCTGCTTAATGACTATTGGCTGTTTAAAGTGAAATGAACTGGTGAGTTTAGCAGAGTTCCATAGTCATTTGTATTATCTACTACCTTTTCCAAAAAGTTTGTGTATAAGTAGAGTCTCTAGTCACCCCCAAGCCTCAGCAAGCAAGTTGAGAGATCCAAGTAAGAAATATGAGTTCAAGATTGAGATGCAATCACTTTTTTGACTATATAATTATCAACAATGAGCTTGTGTTCTTTTATCCTTAATTTCTCCACTTTTTACATTTGTGCATAAATGTGCATGTATTTTATATATAAATCATCTATTTCATTGAATTGTTTTATCAAATAAATATTTTATGTGACCATAACAACAAACGTTTTTTGAGGGTCTCCTAAAGGGCAAATACTACAGTTCACATTACTTCACTTAATTTTATGTAATGCTTATAACTCACTGTGAGGTAGTTATTATCTTTTTTAATAAATGGGAAAACCACCACGGAGACCTTATGCAGCTTCCCTGAAACACATAGCTTGATTCTGAAAGAAAGTAAGAAAGTAATCATTCCTTTAATGAGGATTAAATAGGTATTACTGGTCCAACTTAATTCTATCAAATTTTGTCCAAGGCACTGGAGAAACAATGGTGAACAAGAGAGACAGAGACCAAGCTCTCAAGAACTACTTTCTGGAGGACAAGGCAGACAGCAAACAAACATGTGAATAATAATATTTCAAATATTAGTAATATTATAAAGAGTATAAATATATTTAGTGAAGACAGACTGAGGGGACATGTGTTGCATATAATAACCCAGAAAAGACTCTAGGGAAGGTGACATTTAACCAGAGACCTGAATAATGACAAGGAACCATGTCCTTTGTCAATGTGCCAAGGTTGATGTGCAAATTTATTATAATCCAAGTTAGGTCTATCCATATTCCTTTGCAGTCTTAATCGTCTCTTTCTTGTCTTTCTCCTGACTTTAAAAGACAAATGATTTAGCAAATTTGCAGAGATTACCAATGCAAAATTGGAGATTATTTCACAATCCAAAAACAGAGGGAAGAAAGAGAAAGTTAGTTGAGGAAAATGAAAATAGCCTTACATAGTTTGTAATAAAATGACTCCGAAGTTTAATCTGGTCTGTGCCACTTGCCTGTCATGTGATTTGTGATTTGGCTAAATTCCCTCCTTCTTCTCAAAACAACAAAAACAACAACAACAACAACAAAGCTTTTGTATAATATACTCAGTTGTTCTGAGGGTTAAATGAAATAGCTTTTTAAAATATCTAGGGTATAGTGCTTGAAATGTGAGTACCTGGAATTTGGGGGAGTGGGGTGGAAATTGAGAAATAATTCTCCTGTGGATATCTTTAGAAAAGGTTTTTAAGACTGTGACTCCCTTTCTTTCTCTTACATTAATATAATATGCTAATGGAAGCCATATTAGGAATTTTAAAATATGATAGTAATATGAACTAAGTGATAAAAAAAGAAAGTTGGTTCTTTGTGACTCTAGAACATGTGTGTTGTAAGCAAACATGTAAATACGTCCATCTATTCATTCTCCACTCAAAGAGTTCGTTATTTATTCTCACATAGCGTGCTTCACGTCAGAGAAATAAACTGGGTGATATTCCCCTTCAAAAAAAAGTTAAATGAATGTGATTAAATACCATTAACAATGTGCAGAAATCCGTAATAGACCTGACCTTTCTGTGCTACCCAGGGAGGGATACGTCGTTGTTTTGTATTTCTGTGGTAACTTTAAGTTATAACTCTCATAATGTCCAGAGCCCTTGATGTCCTGCAAATAAAGGAGGAGGATGTCCTCAAAATACTTGCAGCAGGAACCCACTTAGGTGGCCTGAACCTTGACTTCCAAATGGAACAGTACATTTACAAAAGGAAAAGTGATGGTACCTGCTTCATAAATCTAAAGAGAACGTAGGTGAAGTTTCTGCTGGCAGCTTGTGCCATCGTTGCTGTTGGAAACGCAGCTGATGTCAGTGTCATATCATCCAGGAATACTGGGCAGGAGCTGTGCTGAAGTTTGCTGCTGCTGCTGGAGCCACTCCCATTGCTGGCTGCTTCATTTCTGGAACCTTCACTAGCCAGATGCAAGCAGCCTTCCGGGAGCCGAGACTCCTGGTGGTTACTGATCCCAGGGCTGGCCACCAGCCTCTCACCCCTCTCAGGGGTGTTTTATGTTAACCTGCCTACCATCATTCTGTATAACACAGACTCTCCTCTCTGCTGTGTGCACATTGCCATCATTTGCAACAACAAGGGAGCTCACTCAATGGGTCTGATGTTGATGCTGGCCTGAGAAGTTCTGCTCATGCTTGGCACCATTTCCCATGAACACCCATGGGAGGCCATGCCTGAGCTCTAGTTGTACAGAGATCCTGAAGAGATTGAAAAGGAAGAGCAAGCTGCTGCTGAAAAGGTTGTGATCAAGGAGGAATTTCAGGATGAATGGACTGCTCCAGCTCCTGAGTTCACTGCTACCCAACCTGAAGACAGGTCTGAAGGCATGCATGTACCCTTTGTGCCTATTTAGCAGTTCCCTTCTGAAGACTGGAGTGCTCACCCTGCCACTGAAGACTGGTCTGCAACTCCCACAGCTCTGGCCACTGAATGGGTGGAAACAACCACTAAGGGGTCTTAAGCTGCTCTTCCACAGAGGCAAACAAAATGGAAATAAGGTTGATGGAAAATAAACAGTTTCTTTAAAAAAAGAAAAGAAAAGAAAGAAAAAAAGAAAAAGAAATACCTGAATTTCATTTCAACTCTATCTAGGAAATGAAGAAATCCTCAAATTTTGAAATTAGAATTGTAAAGAAAACACTTTCCCCTCTTAAAACAAGTTGGATAATTTGTATATAAATATTGTAGTGTCCTGAGAAATAAGCATTGTTACTCTAATAATGTTCCTGTTGATGTTTCAAATTTAAGCAACAGTGAATAAGATTAGAGCTGAACCTGTAGCCAACAAGTGTTATCTTTCAGCCTCACACTTTTTTGCAGCAATACATGTAGCTTTCAAAATGTTTAACGTTGTGTTAAGAATATTCTAAGATTGATACTTAGTATAATATTAATGAGGCAATGTGTTATTCTTTTATAAGGGAAAATAACATTAAATAGGATACTTTATGGAAATCTCTCCAAATAAGTGGTCAGGTCATTGCTGTTACTGATTCATTATGAGGAAACGTAATTGCAGAAATACAGATTCTAAAAAATATATATATAATATTTAATCTTTTGGATGGAAACCTAATGCTCATGACAGATCAACACCCAGAATATCCATGGGCAAGTTAATTGCTCAGTTGATGACAGGATTTATTAGGCGGAAAACAATTTCTATGAAGCATAAAATTTGGGAAATGAACTGTTTAATTTAATGAGCAGAATTGCTATTTAAATCATTCATGGCTGATCCTATTATTAGTTATACAAGTTCTAAGGTGAACATCAACTCTTATCACTTATGATAAGCACAGAATATTAGTGTTAGATCTTTCCTTAAAAGCCTTGTTGAAGTATTTTCATGTAAGTATTCCAAGGAGAAGACATGAGATATTAAAAATAATACTAATGAGATTAATATACAATCACTCTTCTGAAAGAGCATTCCAATCAATCTTTAGAATGAAAGAACAAGTACTACTAAACTCATTATGCTTATGGAAAATTATGAGACAGTGAATTTAAGCAGCTTGTTCAAGGTCACAAAATAAAATAATTTCTGACATACAAATAGAATTCAGTCCTTCAAAGCCCAGCCCAGAGACTTGTCTACTTAATCTGAACCCCCTATAATACATAAATGTAACCCTTAACTATTCTCACTATTTATAACTGCTGTTCTCTCAAAGGAGTGTCTTGTTATGCTATTATGTTGCATCAATAATTTTCTTAAGTAGAACATAATATATTCTGTTTAAAATGGAGGATATTCTCCTTTTTCTCAGCTCAGTCTTATCTTAAATAGGAGGTGAGTTATATGATATCCCAATTTTGTATATAGAAAAGTAAATTTTTGTATGTATTTAAAATAAAAATATATATTTACATATATTTATATAAATATACAAAATAAAGTATTTTTATAAACCAATAGTTGATTTATTTTTTGTAAATCCTAGTTATATATTGCCAAAGTATAATGTAATATTAAACTCTAATATTTCTTAATATATCAGGGTTTTTCCCTGTTATTGTAGTTTTATTCTAACATCTCTTCATCTCCTGTAAATTTGAGATAAATTCAAATTTTCTCTTTTCTCAAATATTTCTCATTTTTTGAGCCTTTAAAAAACTCAGGATGTTCATTGTTAAAATATAATAGGCATTATTTGCCTTTTCTTAGAAGGGCAATAGTCAGGCTTCATGGAAAAACGAAACAGGAAACTACTTTTTATATATAAGTCATAGACTTAAATGTAAAATTATAGATAATATTTCTGCGCATCTCATTATACTACAAACTGCAATCAAGGCCATATTTACTGTATTAAGTTTGATATGGGGAATGTTACATCCTTTACTGGCCCTTGTTTTCTATAATACAGGGAGAATACACTGTGACTTATCTCGGGGCTGTCTTACACTCTCTTTTTTTCTGCTTGTCAACTAGGGGTATTTCTGGTTACAAAGTTCATCAAAGATAGATAATACTTCTTTACTGTTCGACCATTACTCTGTTTTTGTTCAGTCATATTTAGGAGCCTTTTCCTTTAGTAACCCACTTGCACACATTCAAAGTATACAGTTTGTTTAGAAATGTTTTTTATCAAAAAATAAAGTTTGGAAAAGGTGTGCAGTATAAAAAATATTGAAATAGAAGAGCATACATAAAAACGAAAAGCAACTGATCTCTTATCTTGTTCTGGCATGATCAATGCACAATTACTTTGGAAAACTATTTGTCAAAGCCAACTAAATCTAACATCTGCATACTCTGTGTGTATTACGTATGTGCAGCGAAAGACATATACAAGAATGTTAATTGAAGAATTTTCGTAATAATTTCAAAACATAAGCTACCTAAATGTTCTTCACTGGTAAAATGGATAATTAAAATGTGGCATAGTCACATATTCATTCATTGGAATACTGTACAATGGCAAAAACAAATTGTTGCAACAAATAAAACATAAATGAATAACCTTATAACTTAAAATTATAAGTGAAAGAAACCAGACATCAAAGTGAACATTTGCTATAATGCCACTTAAGTTCAAGATTAGTCAAAACTAATCTATGATGGTAGAAATCAGAGTGGTTGACATTGGTATGATACATCTTTAATATTTCTGGGATGCTGCTTGTGTTCTGTATCTTGACCTAAATGGGGATTGCACAGCTGTGGTCATTTTGAAGCACATTATTTGAACTCTAAACTTTCTTTTACATGCCATACTTCAGTAAAGTTATGGTCCCCTCTAAAATGCAGCAATTCAGTTTGGCCATCTAATTTTGTTTGGGGTTTAAGTTTGTTCTTGTTTGTTTGCTTGCTTGTTTAAATTTTTTTTAGAGCATGAGAAAAAGGAACAAGATAAAATGATTTTAGGTAAAATGAAATTCTCTGGTTTGTTAATTGGTTGAAGATCTGAAATATGGCCTGGGATTTGAAATGCTGAATTAGAGTATCACCTCACTCCTTAGTCAAGGGTAAAACCAGCTGACAGCAATATCCTTCAAAGGAGCAATAAACAGCTCCTGATGATAATTTGAGGGGTTCAGATCTGAGTAGTTTTAAGCTCTGTAGTCAACCAAATGATACTGGATGGAGTCTAACATAAACACTAATAGAAAAGAAAAGAAAAGAAATTCACATCACAAAATATATCTTTTTGATCTGGTTTTTACTGAGAGCTTCCTCAAGGCAAGAACTTCACTAGTACCCAGTCGTAATCACAGCTTGAATACCAGCAATAATGGGTGCCTAAGAATACCAGGAAAATAGAACTATCGATTACTGCAGAACACCAGAAAATAGACCTCAGCAGGTTAGGGCATAGCAAGTGCTTTGTGAAGGCCTAATTCTGGTTCTAGTAGTTCACCTGTTCTGTTTTCACTATCCCTGCTTTCCTACCTGGGGAAGTCCTGGTCTTTGATAGCGTATGTCATGTCTTATTGCCTTTCATTCACTATTCTTAGGTTGTAAATAAGCTATAACTTCAGTTTGAAGTATCCTCTTAACCCAAAAAGCATGGTCACAACATCATACTTAAAAGTTCTGATAAGGGGCGCCTGGGTAGCGCAGTCATTAAAGCGTCTGCCTTCGGCTCAGGGCGTGATCCTGGCGATCAGGGATCGAGTCCCACATCAGGCTCCTCTGCTGGGAGCCTGCTTCTTCCTCTCCCACTCCCCCTGCTGTGTTCCCTCTCTCGCTGGCTGTCTCTCTGTCACATAAATAAATAAAATCTTTAAAAAAAAAAAATAAAAAAAAAATAAAAGTTCTGATAAATGATCTAGTAAATTAATTTTGTGGAATTCCCGTTGCCTTAGGTTTCTTTTTCCTTTTTCTCAGCCTTTCAGGGAAGGGCTGAAAATGCAATGAGCCTTTTTTTTTTTTTTGTAAAAGCATATTAAAATTCTAAGTAACAGAAAGTCTGTATAATAAATATCTAAGGTAAAACCAACTATGTATCTGGACATTGAAAAACTTTAAGTATCTCCATCCCACAGAATCCATTTACCTAATCTGTTGGCACTTTATTTCCATAGTGGGGCAGAAATAACCTCAGTGAGAACTTATCCCTCTTTACAGTCTCTCATCTTTCCTAGGACTCTGTCAATAAAAATCAAATGATCAGGTCTTTTTCTTTTCAGTGCTTGAGGAACGATTATCTTCCATTCTCCCCCCTCCCGGCAATGGTGTTATGTCTTTGGCTGGTTCTCTTTACTTATATATCCAGGAAAACACAGATTACAAACAATTATTCATCTAGCCTGACCAGGGCACCACCCTCACTCACACTGTCTTTCAAGTCNNNNGGAAAGCAATTCAATTTCTTTGCCCACAATTCTTTTCTTTATCTCTTTCCTTTCTCTAGTTTCTAGGAAGACAGGAAAATCCCTTTCATCCTTAACTGAATCTTTCAGTGCCCTCCCTGTCCCTCAGCCCTCCACTTCTTTCCTTAGTACTTCACTGTAGAAAAGAGGCCATATTATTTAGTCGAGAAGTACCATTAACTGTATGCCACACTTTAATTTTTACTTACGTTCAGCCTAAATCATGATCTGATGATTAAAAGCTACCGGCAGTAGATAAATTTTGACTAAAAGTTAGATATTTCACCACCTAAATGAAAGAGTAGAATTATATTCATAATGCATAGACTAAGACATCTATTTTTATATTTAACCCTAGTATCAATTCAAATGATTTGTTATTAAGGCAATATTAATGAAGGAGGAAGTCAGAATAACATTCTTATCTGTTTAACATGGAAAATGGATGAACAGTATTTTCTAAGGATGTTATAGCTTATGGACTTATTACCTTTTTTGAGCTAAAAATGTATCATTCCTATTCTATATTCTATAACAAATCGCTTTACAGAACCTACATATTTGCATATTTTCTTGATATTATATAAATTATACAGTAGACGTGTAAAGGCCATTTGGTGCCTTACAAACTACTGTCATTTCAGTACCTTCATAGTTTGGACCTTAATGTGTCACTAGCAGCCCAGAATTAAAGACACAATGTGTTTTCAAACGGTAATCATGCAAAAGGACTGCTGCTTAATTGAGAAAAAATGTCAGCTTCCTCGATTTTAGGCATCATAATTTCAGCAAGAGGCCTTCAAGCATCACTCAGACTCGGATACTTGTGTGTGTCTGTCCAGGACTCTAAATTAGGAAGCAGTGGGGCGCCTGGGTGGCTCCGTCATTAAGCGTCTGCCTTCGGCTCAGGGCGTGATCTCAGCGTTCTGGGATCGAGCCCCACATCAGGCTCCTCTGCTGGGAGCCTGCTTCTTCCTCTCCCACTCCCCTGCTTGTGTTCCCTCTCTCGCTGGCTGTCTATCTCTGTCAAATAAAAAAAAAAAATCTAAATTAGGAGGCAGTGATGAGAGAGGCAGAAAGAGTGGATTCAGGAGGATGCAGCATTGGTGGCCACCACATCCAGTTTCCAGGAAAAGCAGTGACAATGGAGCAAACTGGTTTTAGTCTCCCCTGGTGTCACTGGTTTCCTCAGTGGACTGTTTTTGTGTCATGACTTTTGCATCCCTGTATTATTGCCCCTTTTCTGAGCTTGCCCGTCTATGTCTCCATCAACTGAGTGATTTTCTAAATGTCCTATTAATAAATTCCTTCTTTACTTAATGAAGAAAGAATGCATTTTAATGCTTTGCAAGTAAAAATGCTTATGCAGTTGTCAACCACAGCCCTCATATATCCATGGCTGATTAGGCTAAAAAATCTAAGCCTGAAATGAATGCCTCAGAGGATTAGAAAATATTCTGAAAGCCCAAAAATTAATCAGTACAAGATTAAAACTTTTAGCATCTATGTGTTCAAATTCATCTGTAAGAAAGCTATAATATTTATGGATAGTTCTACTAAACCATTTTCTTTCTTTTTTTTTTAAAGAACAGTTTTGGGTTTTGTTTTTTTTTTTTTTAAGATTTTATTTATTTATTTATTTGACAGAGAGACAGACAGCCAGGAGGAGAGAGAACACAAGCAGGGGGAGTGGGAGAGGAAGAAGCATGCTCCCAGTGGAGGAGGGAACCTGATGCGGGGCTCGATCCCAGGACCCTGGGATCGCACCCTGAGCCAAAGGCAGACACTTAGCAACTGAGCCACCTAGGTGCCCCTCTATTAAACCACTTTCAAATCTATTTTAACAAGCTAGAAATATACTCCTCCACCAATAAAGCCCATGAGGGTAAAAGTAGAAAAAAAATACTGAAACAAAGACACAAATTCTATTATTCTTGACCTGAAATAAGATCTCATGTCCCTTGACAACTAGCCTGGTGTTTTCCTACTAAAGTGCCCTGCCTCCCAGCTATTTTAGGGGAGAAATGTGTTCTACTTAGATTTCTGGTCTGGTGAATACTTTGGGAAGTGATCTCTGATCTCTTCTTCTGAAATCATGGGTATTTCTAAGTCTTCAGGGAGAAGACTTGAAATACTGAGCACTGTCTTAAAGAACAGACTTTTTTTTTTTTCCTGTGTAAAAGCGATTGCAATAAAGAGAATGTGAGACATGAAGGATTCAGAGGAGGAAGGGCAACTACAAAAGATAGGTCCACATTGGCCATAAATTATGAAAGATTTTAAGGTGAGGGACATTACCTTATGGGCTTTGACGGTGTTTGTTTTTTGGTTTTGATTTTGGTTTTGGTTTTAATTCTCTATGTATTTCTCTACTTCAAGAGTTAAAAATTTTGCAAAAAAAATCCTTTCATTTTAACCACCTATAATACTTAAATATTTAGTGAAGTGTTTAAAAATAGAATAACCCATATTTAAGACTCTAACAATCCTATACAGCAAAGAGAAATAAATTTATATCTGTAAAACCTATACCTTGAATTTGTCTGGGGAACTAATTAAACAATATAAGTAAACTTTATTAGTCCCTAGCACATTCCTCTATAATAACTTAAGTTACAAAAGTGAATAGCTGGACTCTTCTTTGAAAAGCTATATTGTCTTTTTAAGAAGTTTACTAAATAGTTGATTTGTTTTCCTTAAGAAACAGCAATAACCCAAAACAAACACTTAAAATCATTTGCCTATTAATTTCCACCATTTCCCAAAGTGCTGAGAAATCACTAAAAGATTTGAAATGTGACTTTTTCAGGATTGCAAAAAGAAGAAAAATATTTATTTGAATATATAAAATCAAAATGACATAGTCCTCTTAGTAAGACAGATCCAAATAAATTAGTCTAACTCTTCCCACCAAAAGCAAAGTGGGACATTTAGACAATGGTTTATAAGGGGGGCCCAGAAAAGTGTATCTAAACATTTATTTAGTTCCGTAACCCAATTGACAGTATGATAATAGTACTTGAAGATGATTTTCTAATAAATAAATAAATAAATAAATAAATAAGAGATGTCATATATAACTTCATAATTCATTATGTATATAGGTATATATGTTTTGCTAGACTTTTTCTACTAAGCAGAACTTTCTAGTCCTTGACTTGTTGGAAATTGAATCTATGATTTGAATTGATAGTAAACCCTGCAAAAACATTTTTTATTTTTAATATACTCTATTCAGAGAAACCATGTTAGTAATGTGTAAAGAGCAGATAGTATGTTAACAGAGGGTACTTGCCAGTTTTCTGCTTTTCTTTGTTTTATTTTTACATGAACATCTGGGTGTTTCCTTTTTCAAGTTTTGCCTCCTGTAGAGGGTGAGATTGGGACTGTCTTAGAATTCTGTTGTTAAGGAACAAGACTAAACGTGGTACTTACAATTTGAGGAAGAAAGATTCGGGATGTGTGGCCTAAGTAAGTCCGTGAGCAATAATAAGACATTTTGTTGCAATGTTCAACAGTGATTTTTTATTTTAAAAAAATGATTTTGACTTGGTCTCTATTTACCTTTATATTTCCCTGACTAGACATCACACACACACACACACACACACACACACACACACACACACACATACACTATGCTATAGCACATAAAATTGTATTCAGTTCCTCTAACATCTAACATTTTCTCTTACTTCCAGGCATTCAGGCATGTTATTTCCTGTGTTTATGTATTTTTTATGACTTATTCCATCTGGTTAATTGCAATTCATACTTCAGGCTTCAACTTAGATGTCATTTCCACTAGGAAGCTTTCAAGCTTTCCAAGATTTCCCCAACCCCACCCCAGTAGTTTCAGTTACATGCCTTTTCTGTGTTCTTCTTGTATTATCTATATCAGGTGCATTTATTGACAATATTAAAATTACCTGTGTACTTACTTGTATGTCTGTCTAAATTGTAATTGCTTGGGAACTGTGGAGGTCATGTCTGCTCAATCTTTTCAGTATCTAGCATGCCTGGCATATAGAGCATTTTCAATAAATAATTGCAGAGGTCAGTCTTTAAAGTGGTCCTTATGTCAATGGTCAAAAATAAATCATGGTGGATGACAGACAATTACTGAAGTGTCACTCCTGAACTAGGAAAAGTGAAAGGAACAATGTATAGTATTATGTTTTAGGAAGAGTACACTTAGGGTAAAGATAAGTAGAGGACAAGTTATGAATCCACAGGGTTGAGGAAGATTATGTTGTTCTGTGTTCATGCGGTGTTCTGAATTAGAAAATTAAAATTATTATGGATCTCAGCCTTGGGATTCCAAGATAAGCTGAGACCTGAAGATATATCTCAGATTTGAGAAGGAAAATGTTAATAAAGCAGCATTAGTTGACTACCAAGTTATTAAATAAGATGAGCATTTACTCACTCCCCTGATTTAATAACCTCACTGCAACCAGGAGAAGGCTTAGTGAAGGAAGAAACTCACCAGAAGCCTCACAGTTCCACAGTCCAAACTGAGTTCATCTAAATCAATAATATGGATTCCATTTTGTTCCTAAGGGAACAATATGATATGATGAATTCGTCATGGTAGACCATATGTATGGAAAATAATTAATAGACTCTTAATTATCTTAATAGATAAGTTATTTTCCTTAAATATTTCTACTCTTTCTTGTGTGCCCCTTACAGTTGACCAATTAATTACTATCCTCAACTGTTTTCCCCAAACTTCCAACAACATTTAAACCAGTTCAGGTGTTTATGAGAAGTAATGAAGCTTGAGATACATTACTTATCAAGCATTGGCCCTCTAAAGAAGATTATCTCTTGTTTCTTTTTCTCTTTTAAAAGTTTTTATTTATTTATTTTTAAGACATGGGGCAAAGGGAGAGGGAGAGAGAGAATCCCAAGCAGTCTCGATGACCAGCACAGAACCTGATGTAGGGCTCAATCTCACCCCCCTGAGATCATGACTGGTTCAGAAATTAAGAGTTGGACACTTAATTGACTGAGCCACCCAGGTGTCCCTTCTTTTTTAAAATTTCTGTCACATTCTCACTTTAAAATCTAGCTTTCCGGGTTTAAACTACATTAACATTTTCATAAATGATCAAGGCCAGTGTGACCTTATGAAAAAAGCAAACATCTTGAAATAAAGGAAGCTATATTACAGAGAGAACACTTCCTCTAATAACTGTTTACTTCTTTGTGTCCTTCTCAATGCTATTTTTATCAATCACCTAATAGAATCAGTTTCTCACTCTGTATATCTTTCTCCTTTGTCTTTCACTTTTTGTCTCTAACAAATATAGAATATGACTGAGCCGACACCAGTGCCTTATTGTTTTCAGAACATCTCAGGCCATCACAACCACAGTAGTTGAGACATTTTAAATTTTATCAATATTAACTTAAGCAAATGGTTGAAGGTGTATTTCTCTGATACTAGAACTTGGTCATCTCACCTAATAAAAATCTTCAAAATTCTGTAAGACACAGAAGGGAAAGTGTGATATAGCTGTCTTGGTCTTCTTTGATTCTTGGAGATTTAAGGTATGATCTGGGGAAATGAAAATCTTTAAAAAAAAAAAAAAAGCAACTTAAGTGACTGAACTTACATACTCATAGTGAGCTTTGTATATTTCTATGCTTATGACAGTTTGCAAACTGATGGTTCTTACCCACCAGTGGAAACCCCCTTTTTAATTGTTTTTTCATAGAAAGCTGATAAGGCTTTTGATGCCAATTATTCAATAATTTTACTGAAGATTGAGGCATTAAGGAAGAGTATCACATAGAATTAATCTATGTCTTTGAATGAAAGCAAATCTTTTATATACAGTATGTTTTAAAAAAAAAACCTATCTGCTAACCTCTGTATCATTTTACTTATTATAATTTCTGATGAGGACTTAGTTCTGCCATTTTGCTGTCATTTTTCTATATATCTTGTATCTTTTTGTTCATTTCTTCCATTGCTTCCTTATTTTATGTTAGATTTTTTAAAGTACCATTTTAATTTCCTTACTCATTTTATTATATGTTTTTGAGACTTTTTTTTTTTTTGGCTTAGTCATTTCCCTAGGGAATAAAATTACCATCTCAATTAGGACTAATACCAACCTAACTTCAATAGTATATAAAATCTTTGCTCCTATACAGCTCCATACTCCACCTTCCTTTATGCTGTTATGGTCACAAATTATACCTTTATTCATTGTGTGTCCATCAATGTAGATTTGTAATTATTGCCTCGTGCTGTTATCTTTTAAACAAGATTGGAAAAAATTTGTACATAAAAAATAATTTGTTTTATATTTTATATTTACCTATTATCTGTTTACTGTTTTACCTTTACTAGTGTTCTTTATTTTTTCATGTGGATTCAAGGTACTGTCTAGTATATTTTTAGAAAGTATTTTAAAAGATTTTATTTATTTACTTATTTATTTGAGAGAGAGAGAATAAGAGAGCAAAAGAGCACAGATGAGCAGGGGGAGGAGCAGAGGGAGAGTAACAAGCAGACTCCACGCTGAGCGTTGAGCCTGATATTGGGCTCAATCTCACCAACCTGAGACCATGACCTGAGCCAAAATCAAGAGTTGGAGGCTTAACTGACTGAGTCACCCAGGCACCTCTGTCTAATATATATATATTTTTTTAAGATTTTACTTATTCATTTTAGGAGAGAGAGAGTGCACAAGTGGGGAGAGGCAGAGGGAGAAGGAGAAAGAATCTCGAGCAGGCTCTACACTGAGTACAGAGCCCGATCCCACAACTGCAAGATCATGACCTGAGCCAAAACCAAGAGTCAGTCACTTAACTGACTTAGCCACCCAGATGCCCTTGTCTAACATATTTTTATTTTATCCTGAAGGATTCCTTTTATTGTCTCTTATATGATAGGCATGATAGCAGTGAACTCTCTCAGTTTTTGCTTATTTAGAAATGTCTTGATATCTCCTTCGTTTTTGAAGGAGAGTTCTGCCAGATATAGAATCTTTGGCTGTTAATCTTTTTCTCTCAGCACTCTGCATATGTCATCCCACTGCCTCTGTCCTCCAGATGATCAGAGGCTTCTGATGACAAAATAGCTGTTGATGTTATTAAGGATCATTTGTATGTGTGAGATGAGAAGTCACTTATCTCTACTTTCAAGATTCTCTCTTTGTCTTTAGGGGGTTTTTTTAACTTTTTATTTAAATTCGATTTAGTTAACATATACTGCATTGTTAGTTTCAGGGGTAGAATTTAGTGATTCATCAGTTGCATATAACACCCAATGCTCTTTCCATCAAGTGCCCTCCTTAATGCCCATACCTCATCCCTCCACCCACCTCCCCTCCATCAACCTCAACCCTTGGTTTGTTTCCCATTGTAATGAGTTTCTTATGGTTTGCCTCCCTCTCAATTTTCATCTTATTTTATTTTTTCTTCCCCTCCCCTATGTTCATCTGTTTTGTTTCTTATTTCCACATATGAGTGGAATCATACGGTATTTATCTTTCTCTGGCTGACTTATTTCATTTAGCATAATACCCTCTAGTTCCATCCACGTTGTTGCAAACGACAAGATTTCATTCTTTTTGATGGCTGAATAATATTCCATTGTATATATATACCACATCTTCTTTATCCGTCATCTGTCAATGGACATATTTTGGTGATTGTGGACATTGCTGCTATAAACATTGGGGTTCATATACCCCTTTGAATCACAGAGCTGGAGCAAACAATTCTAAAATTTGTATGAAACCAGAAAATACTGGAAAGTATAACTAGAATGAAATATTAACTAGGGAAACACTGAAATGGTTAAAACCGAAGAAAGAATCAGTGAACTTGAAAACTGGTCAACTGCAATTATCCAGCTGAGCCACCCAGGTGCTCCTGCCTTATACAACTTTTTGAGGGACAAAATAAATAAAGTAGTATTGGATTATGAAATAAATATACATTAATAAACATGAGTACATACTGATATTTATAGCTTTAAATGCTTATATTAAAAAAGAAAGATTTCAAATCAATAACCTAACTTTTCACTCTTAGAAATTAGAAAATGGGGCACCTGGGTGACTCAGCCATTAAGCGTCTGCCTTCGGCTCAGGTCATGATCCCAGGGTCTTGGGATCGAGCCCAGCATCGAGCTCCCTGCTCGACAAGAAGCCTGCTTCTCCCTCTCACACTCCCCTTGCTCGTGTTCCCTCTCTCACTGTCTCTCTCTGTCAAATAAATAAATAAAATCTTAAAAAAAAAAAAGAAATTAGAAAATGAAGACCAAGCTGAACCCAAAACAAATAGAGAAAAGGAAATTATATGTATAAAAGATAAGTAAAAAAGAGTATAGAAAAGAAGAGAAGATTAACAAAATCAGAGTTGAATTTATAGATCCATTTGAGGAGACTTGACATCTTAGTGTCCTCTGCGATCCATAAACTGATTACATGCTTCCATTTGCTTAGGTCTTCTGTGACTTATATGTGTTTTGTTGTTTAGCATCATAAATTGTATGTATTTTGTTGGATTTATACCTAGGTATTTCATGTCTTTTAGGGATACAGTAAATCATGTTTTAATTTTTTTTAATTACTAATTTTTCATTAGTAACATAAAAGTTACTTTTGTATATTAACTTTGTATCCTACTAACTTGATAAACTTATTCGTTCTCATAGTGCTGTTGTATATTTTTTGAGATTTTCCCTGTAGAACACACTGTCATGTTGAATAGAGATAGTTTTAATTTGACTTTGTCTTGATATTATGATGGGAACAATTTTTCTCTGCACCCTAGGGTGACAATGGAATCCTTTTTTGCTTTTGATATGCTATTTATTTTTCTAGGTTTATTAGAACCCATTACAAGACTAGGATAATTTACTCTTACTATATCCATTAGCTATTCAAAATGAAAACCGTAAGGGATTATTACAGATTCCATGTAGTTCTGTGCTCCATTTCACAAAGTATTAATGGTAATTAATATTAATTTATGTCCCTTTCAATTTCCTTCCCTAAGAAGTTAACTCAAGTATACACAAAAATGTAGTCACTGAAAAGAAAAGCTCTCTTGAAGAGAATATTAATAAGATGTGTGCTTCTAGAAACAGGAGATTTGAAGATAGTGGTAGTTTCTGCTGACAAGGAATGAGAAGGGCTCTACAAATAAACAGTGACCTTAGACAAAGGAAAAGATAGATCCAAATGAAGGAAATTTCAGTACCTGGGTTCTAAGAAGATGGTAACTTAAAGAAACCTAGGTGTGAGGTTGAGTTAGAATGAAGGGGGAATAGAGATCTATGATGACTTTATTAACTCTGTGCCCTTCACATGGTAAATTTGAATGCAACTTTGTTTTCTTTAATCAGTAAAATGTATGCTCTGCCAACACTGAACATGTCTCTTTTACAGGGTGAG
>NW_024424119.1:32343073-32397008 GCF_017311325.1 Ursus maritimus
TAGGGAAAGTCAGGTGTGTGTGTTTGTATGTGTGGAATGGAAAACCTGGCTGATAAGGAAAACTTAATATAAGACCAGGGCCAGCTACATGGGCATGCAACCTATATAGTCACTCAAGGCCCTGTGATCAGTAATGCTTTTTGTCACTTTTTGAAATTATTAATAATTTTTGACTGAAGGAATCCTGCATTTTC
The DNA here is from genome assembly GCF_017311325.1 of Ursus maritimus. Lineage (NCBI taxonomy): Eukaryota > Metazoa > Chordata > Mammalia > Carnivora > Ursidae > Ursus > Ursus maritimus. The sequence goes on from NW_024424119.1 coordinate 32,343,268, forward strand.
ATTTTATCCTGGGCCCCAGGAATTATCTAGCTATCTTTTACAGGGGATTTGAAGGGATATCAGTTTATACCTCTGACTACTAAATCAATTTATTTGGCTTTTATCAACCTGAGTATTTGGTATAAAGTTCTGAGCTGTGTCTGATGGTTTTCTATACTATGACAGAAAGAAAAGGTGTGCTGAGGGGGAGTACAGAATTGCTATATAGTCATAGATAACTATATTTTTTCACATTAAATTTCAGATGTTCTGCACACAATTAAACTTACCTATATTTAACTTTAGAGACCACCTTTCTTCTTTATCCTCTTTATCCTTTATCTTCCTGCTTCTTCTGCCATCGTTTCATGCAAAAAAACATTTGCTTTAGGCATTTAAAAGTAGTCATTTTCTGATCTTTCTTTCTGGTATTCTTTCACTGAACACCAACATACAGCATCAGATGGCCTGATGAAGAATATACCAGCTGATTATCAGGTTGATCCCATTTGAGTTTTTACTCCTGTTAATAAGCTAGTTTCCCGAGGATCAGAAATTCAAGTACTGTTCTTCAGTCACTATCTACACATGTGACATTCACCATGTCACTTTGAGTTCTCTAAGCTTCAATTTTCTGAGGCCCTGATGCTCTAAGGTAATTGAGAGGTTGAAATAATCTTCCAGAAATGTCTTCAACAACTGTGAAGTTTTTATCAACCATGGAACTCTATTAATTAGCTGGCATTATATATTAAAGCAAGTCAAATTAAGGCTATTGAGAAGAGTCAGGGAGGAAGCAATCATCACATTACAGTGGAAGGAGCAGCGACTCCGGTGTCAGATTAACTTATTTAAATCCTTTCCCATCACCACGGCCACAGGGTATCTCCATTTATTGTCTGTAGAACAGGGGGAGATGCATAAATGAAACACCTATATTAAAAACATTAATCCCCTTATCCTTACTAAGATTTTATGTATTTGCATAGCCATTGTCAGCTACTATACCTCAGTATTCTTTCCCACCCCTTTCACTTTCCTATGCTTCATTTATTATTTTTTTTTGCATTAAACATTTTTTCATGTTATTGCTCCATCTCTTCTAATGTAAGCTACCCTAAATAACTTCTGGAAAAATTTGGTGCAATAGAAATAAAGTGAATTAATCGGACAAGGGGCCATCAATTTCAGGAATGACACAAAATGCAATTTTGATATCCACCACTGGCCTTTCTTTAGAATGAACAATTTTCAAAATCTACAGTGTTGAAATTTAGCATCTAATAATTGCAGCAAGGTAAAATGATATTAAGTGCATAGAAGCACCATCATTTAATGTATGCTTATATTTAAACAGAAAGCCCCAAAGAATGCATACATTAGATGTTTTGAGAAAGAAAAAATAGTTTTGTTCAGATATGTTTTAACATCCTAAAATATCCAGATAGTTATCTCTAACATATAATTCTTCTTAATCTAAATTGCCTTGGAATATGTTTTTGAAATTATACAACAAAGATACAGTTATGGGACCAAAATAAAACCCTAACAAGGTTGCTCAATCATACTCAATAACATAGCTCTTTTTTTTTTAAGCTGCATGCTCTTGTTTCACTTTCAATTAAAATCACAGTTTGATTCCTTAACTTCATTCCTGTAGCTAATATGTCCTCTGAGACAAATATCAGCTATCCCCTAGGCTAATCTACTCCGCTTCCAACAAATTATCTGATCTCAGATGTCACTTAGGAAACATAAATATCATTTTAAGTATGTTTTCAAATACCACTTAGCAGTGTTTAGTTTATCAGAAAAATATTTGGAGTGACATCAGGGAATCAATTGCCTTCCTCTTAGGCTTTATTTAACATAATTAAAATAAAAAGGAATGAAATAAAAGTGAAAAAAAACGAGTATTTAGCCCCGGTATTTCATCAACTAACATCTCAATGAAGTTTTCTAACTACTTATAAAATATGGGTTTTACTAATGAGCATTCAACTCTGGCCTCTATTAAAAGATACCATTATTTTGGGCGATTCTCCCAAAATGTTGGGTGTTAAAATTCTATTATTTATGGAAACTTATGAAAGACCAAGGTAGCATCACTACTGCTTTTACAAAATGCAAGATGTACACTTGTATGGTTACAGAACACACACACACACACACACACACACATTTTGCCTACTGTTCATGAATACCATATAAAAAAGCATAGTGCCAAAATGTAATATTCCCCTGGTTATGTTTCATTCCTTTCTGTGATTTGCAGGCATTCCCCTTCTGACAGAGTTGCCAAGGCCTGTCAAACACACTTCAGGAACTAACATGGTCAGTTGCTAAGGAACTTCTTTCTATACTGAGCAACATAGTCTGTTAATTGACAAGAGATCTAATGAATCAAGAAAGATGGAATACATAGTAAAGGAGACTTATTTCCTTAATGATCATTGCTTGATGAGATAACCGATCAGATTTTAAATTCAACACCAAAGGCCTCATTTTTACATTTCTTCTTACTTGACAATGTATAATTTGTCTCCATTAGTGGCCCTCTCCATCCATTTTGAAGGTCCTCTTCCCTTAGATTTCACAATTGAACTTTGCCCTAATTCTGCATATCTCCTTCTGAAAACTCTTCCTTAGTCCATTCGTGGATTAGCTCAGCATCCTCAGAATGGATATACATATTATACCCATACATATATGTACACACATATACTCTGAGGATATTATATAATATATACGTATTATTACATATGCATTATTTATACATACATATATAATATATACACAGTATATATACACATACATATATAATATACATACATTATATACATATACATACATTATACACACACATATGTATGTATAATCTTCCTATAGTTCTGTCCTCAGCCTCTCATCCTCTCAACTGTTATATATTCTTCAGTCCTAAATCTATCTGTAACACCACATTCACTACTCACTGAGGAGGGATTGCCTGATTGGAAACTTATCCAATAGGTAGAACAGATAGCCATCATCTTCCCTGCACTCTCCATCCCCTGCAATCTGATTCTTTCCCTTTGTAGTCTGGCCACCTCTTACAATAGTACGTATTAAATACTATTAATCAATATCAACATTTTAAACACATCCCTGTAGTAATTTGTCATCATGCCAATCCAGTATTATTTTGCAAACATCATGTCACGTTTCCCTTGTCCATTTTCTACCTTAATTCAACATGTATTTTTATTGACACACATTGCTTCCTTGAGATATGTCTGGTTCCAGTTTCTTTCCAAACTTTATCTCCACCAGCGAAATATTCCCCAAACTAAGTTAGAGCTATCTTTATCAGATTTGAAAATCTAATAATTTTTGCTATAATTTAAACTCAATACACACACATTCAATGGCATTTAATGGCTCCTGATTCTTTAAAATGGTATCTATGGCTATTAATATATAACTCAATTGCTCTCAATTCTAGATGCACAAGACATTTTAATACAAATTTCTCAGTAACTAACAGGACAAGTAGAAAAAAAATAGTAAGAATACAAATTATATTAAAAATACTCTGAAACAAATTAACCTAATTAATATTTACAGACTAATATACCTAAGAGCTGCCAAATACACATAATTTTTAAGTGCAAACAGAAATTACACCAAGAGAGAATTTTTTAAATTGCAATATTATACAACTTTGACTACAAAGACATTTAATTGGAAATTAATAGCAAACATATATCTGGAAATACCCCATTTGGAAGTTAAAACACAATAAATATCTGCTGAATCAAAAAAGAAATCACAAAGAAATTGAAAAATACTTTCAATTGATTATATAAATACAATATATCAAATTATATGACAATGGAAATACAGCATTTAAAACTTTGTGGAATGCAGATAAAGCACTGCTTAGTGTGGAAAGTATAGCTATAAAGCTATATTTATATATCAGATATATTTATGTATATATATTTTTTCTGATGTATCAGAAAAGATGAAATGCTTTAATTCAGTTATCTAAGTAGAGAAAACAAAAAGGATATTAGAAATCAATGAAATAAAAAAACCACTTGAACAATAAAGAAAATCACAAAGACAAAAGCTAGTTTTCAAATCCTTAGTAAAATGATAATCTCATACCCAAGAACAGTAAAATAAAACAAAAAAAGAGGACACAAATTGCCAATATCCAAAATGAAAATGCATGCATCACTATAATTCTTTCAGAAAATAAAAGAATATGAAGAAATATTATGAACAGCTATATGTCAATAAAGTCTATAACTTAGAAGTAATGGACAAAGTCTTTCAGAGACAGTTTACCAAAACTGACTGAAGGTAAAATACAAGATGTGTTTTGCCTTGTATCTGTTAAATACTTCAAATTCATGTTTGAGAACTTTCCCACAAGGGAGTTTATTTCATCAAAAGGAAAACATTCTCTTCTTAAAAAGACATTTTCAAGTAAATTAAAAGGCAAGTCATACAAATACCATATGATTTCACTCATATGTGGAATTTAAGAAACAAGACGAAGAACATATGGGGGGAGAAGAGAGAGGGAAACAAACCACAAGAGACTGTTAAGACAGAGAACAAATCCCCAAGGGGTGATAGAGGGAGGTGTGTAGGGGATGGGAGTAGATGGGTGATAGATATTAAAGAAGGCACTTGATATGATGAGTACTTGATGTTGTATGTAAGTGATGAATCACTGAATTCTACTCCTGAAACCAATATTGCACTGTATGTTAAATAAATAGAATTTAAATAAAAATTAAAAAAGAAAAGGCAATTCATAGATTAGAAGTAGTTATTTGTCTTGCATATATCAAATAAAATACTTATATTTAGAATATGAAGAATTAGAACTCGTTAACAAGAAAACAACTCTTCAAATGTGTGTGAAACTTTAACAGACACTTAACAAAAGAATAAATATAAATGGCTAACGAGCACAGGAAAGATGCTTAGTATCAATTATTATCAGAAAAATGTTAATTAAAATGGCACTGTGATAATTTCATTTCCACAAGAGTCATTAAAAGAATAAAGACTGGAATATGAAGTTTTGTTGAGGATGCCCAGCGCCTGGAATTCGAATACATTGCTGGTAGGAATGTAAAATGGTACAACTACATTGACAGTTTGATAGCTTATTTTAAAGTTTCAGCATGCACATAACATATAACCCAAGGATTCTATTTGTAGGGATTTATGCAAGATAAAGAGAAATATATGCCAATAAAAAAGACTTAAAAGCAATTGTTCATAAAACAAGTTCATAGAAAATAGCAAAAAAAAATGAAAACAATCTAAATTTTTATCACAATGCAAGTTGAAAGGTTATTCTGGTTTATTAGTACAATAGAAAAATATTCAATATAAAATAGAGCAAACTATCGATACATGCAACAACATGGATGAATCTCACAGACATTATGCCAAGCAAAAAAATCTAGACACAAAAGAATGCACAAAAGATGTGTCTATTTTGTTGAATTCTAAAATAAGTAAAGCTAAGTGTGATCAAAATCAAATTAGTGGTTGCTTGGAGGAGAAGAAATTGACTACAAAAGAAAAAATATTCTGAAGAGATAAAAATGTTCCACAATTTATTGCTGTTGTGATAACTCGGGTTATATATTTGACAGAAGTAATCACCTATAAACTTAATATATGTGGCTTTTATTTTATGTAAATTGTAACATTAAATTTGATATGAAAAACCTGAGTTTTCCTCACAAATAACTTCATTCTTATAAAATACACTAAACTAGATGTTTCTAAAATGTTATTTAAGAGTAATGATGAATATTTCAGAGAAAACCAAAATAACTTCAGTTGCAGAATAGTAGCTGTTTAGTCATGAAGATGATGATATCAACAGTAATCATAAAACATGTTTTGCCAAAGTTTATAGGTTATATAGCACTTTAATAGATAATATTTTTTATGAACCTCACAACAACCCTGTGAGGAAGTCAGGATTGATATTACTCTAGGCGTTCTTTCACTATTAAGAAACAAATGCAAAATGGTAAATGACTTGTCCAAACATATTGCAGCAGAACCTCCTTTGAAATCCAGGTTGACTCCAGATTCCATATAAATTTGATTTGTAGTCTCTTCCTTTACTTAAGTAAATTAGTGATCAACAGTATGTCTAAAAGCTAATACCTGATTTTTGAATCTATGACCAAAAAATTAGATTTCTAAATCTAATAGAGAAGCATTAAGAGAACTTTCAAATTATCTTTAAACTGCTTTCTTATTATTAGAAATTGAGAACTCATTATAAAGCAATGGTTTAAACCTTTGTTGTATAATGAAATCATGGGGGAGAACTTAAAAAACAAAACAAAACAAACCGTGATTCCAAGCCTGCATCCTTAACCTAATTAGCACCCATGTCTCAGGACAATCTTTATTATTCCCAGGTGATCCCATTATATAGCTTAAGTGTAAGTACCACTGCTATAAAGTGATTGTATTTGGCTTTATACCAGAGCACCTCTGCCTTTCAATTAAAATTTAGAAAGTCGTTCTCAGCTTTCCATCCTTGCCTATGCATAGCAACGTACCTCCATCCTTAGCTCTTTGTACTCAATATTAACCAGAAGCAGCTGGTCATTTTGTTATTTCTGAATTATTCCTGGCCAATTTACTCTTGTTTATTGACACTGCTTATAATAATACTGGCTTCTCTAGTCATTCTTTTATGGATACCTGTGTCTGATTTAGTGACAAATTTTTTACAAATTGAACAGTTCAATTCTTGGAATCCACTCCACTTTTCACATGAATCACCAACTTGGCTTCTGGCAATCTTTTAGACTTAACTGCTTAGTTTGGACTTAGTACATGTGTATCTGGACTCTGTTTCAATTTTGAACTCTGCTCTTGGCTTAAGAAATCTGACTAGCTCTGCAGGTGCTGGTAAGTGGTAGTGCCTAAATTTAATTTATCTCTTCTGCAGAAAGGGAAATAGAACTTCACCATAATTATCAGCAACATAGAATGGATCAAGCCAAAACTGTATAAAAATATTTTAAGTCAAAACAAAAATCTAAGACTCCACAGGAAATTTCTCATCTATAACAATAGAAAACAAGGATATTAAAATTGGACACTTAGACTCCAATGAGGGAGACATTTTTGCTGTCTGATTTACTGGAAGAATCTCCTAGTTTAGAGATACGTGAAACCTCTTCATTAATGTGAGATTCTTGAAACAAGTGCAGACAAGTTGTCACAGTGGATCTGCTGGAAAAAAACACTAGAAGCATCATTTAGAAGCAGCTGTCAGGGCAGAAATGCCCCACATATCAAACAATATTTAAGATTACCTAAGAAATTAAGATTCAATTAAGATGTAGGCATAAGAAAAATTACTGAAAGAACCTTATGACTTTTATTATCCCAGCGTTTGAAGATGATATATTGGGGTTGTTGATGTCATACAAGGACTACAGGCTTATATTCGCCAAAAATATAAAAATTGGCCATTTCTGATTATTTTATCACTAAGTTCCATTAAACAGAGAATTCTGCCTGTGTAACCTTGCAAATACTATAAAACCTATCCACTTGGACTTTTTTTCTCTAACCCCACAAATACATGAGGGCATAAACAATGTGTTTAACTCCATTTCTAAGTGGGACAATTTTTAAATTTCTAAGTTTAATTTAATTAACTATGTTCCTCACTTGGTTTTCTCTCCTGCACATCTCCAACAGTTAGTTCCTTCTGTATTTATGAGGCAACAGCCAGAATTCCACTACCTTCTACATATATAACAAAGGTACATGGTAGGTAGCAGTTGGAAAACAGAAGGTTGAGTGTTCCTAATAATTTAACTGTTTCACAATTTAAATATTCATGGAAGAGCCCTTCCAGATTCTGCATAATTGGCACAACCTGTTTTAACATTTACATGATTGTCCTTGCCCTAGATTTCATTTACTAATGTTAAAGAATGATATTTTGATGAGCAGCCTGCTATTTCTGGTTAAGTTTTATCAACTAAGACACAATTTCATGTTTTAAGTTAAAGAAGTCACAGTGAATAATTTTATAACAGTCAGCCTATCCTTCTAAAAGGACGATTAAAGAGAAAACATTTCCATTAACACTATTTTTTTTCTCTGTAGTAAACCAAATCTTTGGACCTTTGATTCCACTACTAAAACATTTTTTTTAAAGATTTTATTTATTTATTTGACAGAGAGACAGCCAGTGAGAGGGGGAACACAAGCAGGGGGAGTGGGAGAGGAAGAAGCAGGCTCCCAGAGGATGAGCCTGATGCGGGGCTTGATCCCAGAACGCCGGGATCACGCCCTGAGCTGAAGGCAGACGCTTAACGACTGAGCCACCCAGGCGCCCCCTATTAAAACATTTTTAAAATGGGAAAAAAAACTATGTCTTATAATTAAGTTTTAAAAATGCAGAGAGTGTTATCCTATTTTACCTTAAATGTGATCCAAAAGGTCTTTCAATGGTGCAGTATAACTCAGAATGGCTTTATCTATAACACAAATACTTAATTTAAGGCCTATACTAAGTGAAGTGCCAGCCCATGCTATCTCCTGTGGACCATGAGTAACCGAGCTAGTGTCAATTTTATTTTCTATTTCCACCACCTACCCTACCTCTCAACTAGACAAAATTAAATGAGAAAAAGTGAAATCTAGAAAAGCTATATTTCTAAAATGAGTCCACACATACTTGTGCTCTGTTTACCTGATCATCCCTCAGCAAATATGTTATTACATTTGTTTAATCCTCTCTCTACAGTATAGCTTTGATTTTATAGACTCATGTGCTTTTAGTAAGAAGATATCCACCACAGAGAGGCCATCCCAGGGAAAGGTTCAAAAATTAATAAATTAAATTCACATCTTTGAAAATAAAATACAAGGAAAAAATAAAATTACACTAATACAGAATTGTAACTTAAACAGAATACCTATCTGAACAAAATCTGCTTTGCCATTAAAAATGTCACTGACTTCAAACCCAAAAAAATGTTAACAAATATACACCGTAAGGAGATACCAATTTCTCACCCACCTAACAAAAGTATTCAAACAAGGGAATTTTGCATAGCAATGAAAATGAAAGTTTGATTATTATACACAACAATTGTTGAAAGAAAAAAATGCACAATAATTCCATTTATATTAAGGACTTTAATAATACTGTACTGTATGGTGTGGAGATTTCGTTCTGCTTCATAAAACTATAAAGAATGCAAGGGAGTATTTGCCATAATTAGGATAGTGTTTACCTGTCCTCAACTTTATGGCAAAAGAAAGTATTATGATTAAAACAGGACATGCAAGAAGCTTTTGGAGTATTAATACTATTCATATGAAAAACAATTTTAAGCAGTTCATTCATGTTGCATGCTCTTTCACCTATGTATCCTTTATTTCACAAAATTAAAAATAATATGAGATGAAATGTAATTTTATCAAAGAAGACATGATAATGCAACAGAAATAAATTTAAAAATAAGAAATTATATTAGGAGAAAAGTGGAAAAAATACCTAAAAGTCATAATAGAAGCAACAGTTTATAATATATATACTAAACATCTAAATCAATAATTTAAACAAAAAGTTTGAGAAAACCATAGGAGATAAGTAAAAAGAATGAATTATGCAAAATAAGAAAAAGACTGAACTGTAATTAGACGTAATATTATAGACATGAAGAACAAACAGAAATCTAGGGTAAACGTTACAAGTATCTTTAACAAAATAATTTATGCACTAACTAGATATAACTGAAGATATAATCCAGTCAACACAAAACAAATCCTAATAGAAACAACTTGGAGGGGCGCCTGGGTAGCGCAGTCGTTAAAGCGTCTGCTTCGGCTCAGGGCGTGATCTCGGCGTGCCGGGATCGAGTCCCACATCGGGCTCCTCTGCTATGAGCCTGCTTCTTCCTCTCCCACTCCCCCTGCTGTGTTCCCTCTCTCGCTGGCTGTCTCTCTGTCACATAAATAAATAAAAAAAATCTTTAAAAAAAAAAAAAAAAAAAAAAAAAAAAAAAGAAACAACTTGGAAAAGGAGAAGTCAAATAATATAATACTGGCTGTATTATGGTATTAATCAAATGAAAGGTATTAATCAAATTAAAGATGCAATTTAGGGGCACCTGGGTGGCTCAGTCGTTAAGCGTCTGCCTTCGGCTCAGGGCGTGATCCCAGGGTTCTGGGATCGAGACCCACATCGGGCTCCCTGCTCCACTGGGAGCCTGCTTCTTCCTATCCCACTCCCCCTGCTTGTGTTCCCTCTCTCGCTGGCTGTCTCTCTCTCTGTCAAATAAATAAATAAAATCATTAAAAATAAATAAATAAATAAAGATGGAATTTTAAACTTTAAAAAATGAAGTTGTGGTAGTAAAAACAATGTATTTACTATATATAATGCAATTTTTGAAATATAAACTACCTAATGTAAAAGTAGTTTGTTGATAAAAGCTTGTATAAATACTTCCATAACTTTTTTTAATTTTCTTTTTTTTAATATCATTATGTTAAGTTAGCCACCATACATACAGTTTTTGATGTAGTGTTCCCTGATTCATTAGTTGCGTATAACACCCAGTGCTCCATGCAATATGTGCCCTCCTTAATACCCATCACCTAGCTATCCCACTCCCACCCCCCTCCCTTTGGTAACCCTCAGTTTGGTTCCTGGAGTCCAGAGTCTCTCATGGTTTGTCTCCCTCTCTTCTACATTATTCTTTTCATCACAAGGGAGGAGCTTAGAAATAAAGGTCCCAGAATCATTTTCCATGTTTACTTCTAGTTTAGCATCTGTCAGTGAGAGGAACTTGCTCAAAAGGCAGAAAAGCCTTTACTTTCATCAGCACTTACAGGCAGTCAGAAAGCAAGCTCTTGTGATCACCTGATCAGGTGCTGCAGGCCACCGAGGTACTTTGTGGCAGCTTTTCTGCTCTTCTTGAAATTCACATCCATTGCTGTTCCAAGTGAACTGCTTCTGTTCTACAGGCAGCAGTGATATTGGAGAGTGGTAAGATTCTTTGATGGTACAAGCCCCTGAAAAGACATGGTACTACTCCACTGTCCACCCTACTCATACTTTCAATGCTATGTGAGCCTCTAATTTCCTGTGTTAGAACTCTCACTACTACAAACATTTACAGTAGCTTCTGCTTTCCTGCCTGGTTCCTGACTGGTTCGATTATTTCTTCATTCCTATAATTGAGATATTGAGAAAAATTATATTTAATGTTATAAAGGTAACCACTAATAAAACTAGGCTACAATCCTAAATTACGGAGGATAGGAGGTTAGAGGACATGGGAAAACATTGGACAAAATACACATATATTTAAATGTCACACAAATGTATTGAGGCAAAAAAGGCAAAGATATGAGGCCAATGCCTAATAGAAATAACAGATTAAAATAATAATATTGGACAGAGCAAAACAAGTCAAAAGTTATTAAATAAGATTAATCAGTTTACTATGTAATGCTGAAGACTAAAAATACTCAGTGAAACCATGTACTGTTCTGAATATTAGTCAATATCATTAAAGAAGACCATAATATAGCATACATTACATTGTTATGTATGTTATATATAATATGGTTTTAAGTTGTGTTATATACTGTATTATTATAAAATATTGTTATATATTATAAATATTAGGAGATAGATGTATCACTATTAAAAGGAAGCATGGGGAGTTAGATACCTGGAAATAACCTTAAGAAACATATGAAAATATTTTTAAAACATTAAGAGCTCATTATACTTGTTGCTTACAAATAAATATACAGTTAGCAACCCAATCATTTCCCTATAAAGAAACAGTGACATAAATATAATAGGAAAAATAGAACATGATAGAAATGTATATTATATAATATAATGCATTATTCATATATTGTACAATATATGAACATATAATAGAAGAAAATATTCTCTTTATGGTAGCATGATGGACACAATGACAACACCAACACAGCATAGTCAAATTATGAGATATGTGTAGTTCTTATATAAAGAATATTGTAACTGTGTCATATTAATAAAACCTTGAATAAAAGTCATATTCCTGATTCTTGTTACGAAAGGGTATTTTTTTTAAGTTTTTATTTATTTATTTGACACAGAGAGAGAAACAGCCAGTGAGAGGGAACACAAGCAGGGGGAGTGGGAGAGGAAGCAGGCTCCCAGCGGAGCAGGGAGCCTGATGCGCGGCTTGATCCCAGGACCCTGGGATCACACCCTGAACCTAAGGCAGATGCTCAACAACTGAGCCACCCAGGCACCCCATATGAAAGGGTATTAACTCTACCTTGCATTTTACTTTTGACAATTTAATTTAATCACAACAAAATAATAAAGAACAGAATTATTTTGAAGTTGAAATAATGTTAAGTTTATTTAGAATGAAAGACTTATAAATAGCCAGAAAAATTCTGGAAGTGAAGGGTATGAGAAAAATTGCATTAATATTGACTGTTGATAGGAGTATAAATTCATGCAACATTCTGTGTAGGCAAATTGGTAAAATCTATTACGTTTTTTTTTTAAAAAATCCATCACTTTTTAAGTTAACCAATATTAGTTGTAGGGATTTATCCTTTAAAATTTTTTTTCATGGGTTCATACACACACATACCCAAACAGAGCAACATTATTCAAATCCAGAAATTATGGTTACAACAAATAAGTTTATCTATACAATGAAATAACATTTGACTGTTAAACCTGGTAGATGCATTAGCATTGACATTGGAAGTATCAATTTATTAAGAAGAAACAAGTTGTGGAGAATATGTCTAGAGTGAATCTTTCTTTTCTTAAATTAATTATAGGTGTTTATTACATGTATATATTAGGAATTTGGAAGTAAATACATTATACTATTAACAGTGGATATTTCTGGGTGTCGGGTCATTTGTGAGTCTTATTTTCATTTTAGATATTCCTGTATTAGCTGAATTTTTCAACTACATTTTACTTTAGTAATCAGAAAATCAAGCCATTTTATAAGAAACATATAAGTTCTGTGTTAGTTCTTTCAGTTGATTAAAGAATTTCATTTTGTATCTTAGATTTATTGAAGTACAAAGTAGAGAAAATAAGAGAATGCATTTACACAGGTACTTCTATGTCCTATTGCTTTGTTTACCTTGTATAGTGTATTGAGATGGAAAACTATGGTTACAATGAAAATGAATCCTGTGAGCCATTTTGTGGGTAGATTTATTTTTATGGTTTCCTTAGTATTTGTCTGAAGGGGAAAAAGACATAACATGCGAATGAGAACAATAAAATATCTCATTCTGTACCTTCTTCTATTGACAGATCTAAGTAATACCTTATTTTTACATATCACCCATTTTAGAGAGTGAAGTATGTTTATGGGTACCTATTCATCATCAGAACATTCCTGTTTCCTGCATGCAGGGATCCAGGAGATGACCATCTGAATAAATTCAGCCAAAAAATTATCTAATAACAACTGAAGTTTTTTGAATCTTTGGTCAATTAAATCCACATAATTTATTTTCTCCTTTCCTTAATTGGCTACCTGATTTGTTATTATGACTGGGTTTAATATTGTGTAATGTGGTACTAAAAACGGTAAAACTGGCAGAATCTCTCTATTTTTCAAAATATCTTTGGCATATTCAAGAATAATTAGAGTCACATCGAAGGAAATTGTCAATTCCTAATTGTACAAAGCCTGATTGCCAAACTTTTTTAAAAAAGATTTTATTTATTTATTTATTTGAGAGAGAGAGAGCATTGTGAAGGACAGAGGGAGAAGAAGGGAGAGAATCCCAAGCAGACTCCTGCCTGAGTGCAGAGCCCCACACAGGGCCGGATCTCAGGACTCTTAAGATCAGGACCTGAGCTGAAATCAAGAGTTGGTCACTCAACCATCTGAGCCACCAGGGTGCTCCTGATTGCCTGACTTTTAAACTGAGATTCATGATATTCTGGAAGATTTACATTAGGAAAAACATCTAAGTCTCAATCTCCCATTATTTCATTAAATATTTAACAGGTATAATATAAACCTACTATAAACCCTGGGTATGCAGAGATGAACATAGTCTTTCAAGGAATACAGTCCATTGGATATACAAACAGTATTAGATAAAAGTGAGTAGAATTGGTAGTTTCGAGACAACTACATACTAACTCAAGAATAGGCTAAGCAAAAAGAATAGGAAAGGCATTCTAAGCAGGACAGATATCTTTTGGGAAAGAACAAAATAGTTAATTAGCCTGACAAAATCAGCTGGGGAAAATTCTCTTGTTATGGAAGCTCAGAAGATAGCCACCTGACACAGCTGCATTGTCTGGAGGTAACATCTTCTGCTGATAGAGCCCTTTCTTTTTGCTGTGTTTTGGTGGGCAAGGACGCTGCAAGTGTGTTTGCTGCCTAGGTGAGGCGCAGAGCTCTGTAGGTGCAATTTGCTGCTGATTAAATAAGGGCGGAAGGTGAAGCCTTCAGGGTGTTCCCCTGCATGGCCTTTGGAACGCTTAGATGAATGATAATCAATATAGGAAGGAACTTTGACTCTTGCCCATGGTTTCAGTTTCACAAAGCCCTGGCTTCTCATTAGGGGAACTGAGAATATATATATATATATACACACACACACACACACACACACACATATACATATGTATTGTGTGTATAGATGATTAAACTATAGCTTGTTAATACACTAAAGTTATTGTGAATATAGGGAGCTATTACAGGTAAATACCATTATGGTCAGTAATTTTAACAAAACTGTGTTCTTGTCTGTCTGTGGATTAATTACTCTTTCACACTCCAATTGAGATTCTGTTCCTTCATTTATTACTAGCTTCTCACAAAAGGGGAAAATGTGGGAAAGAATGCATAAGAAACAATTACATCAGTTACAAACTTCCATGGGTAATATTCTGCTCTAATAATAGCAATAGCTCTTTCGTTATTTGCCAGTTTCTGGATGAGGCTCTGCATGTATATCATCCCTTTTAAGAAACACGGCGACCTCATCCATCTATTTTGGAAACACTAGTTGTAATATAGAAGGACATCAATAAGCAAGATAGATTTCTGAACAGCCAAAATGGATGTTAAACTATTATGAATTAAATTTCATATCATTTATTGTAGGAACAAGTAAGACATCTTTCCCTGTGAGAATTCATTCTTTTATATTTATATATATATAAATTAACTTATTTGTCTTATGAACTTTCTTTCCTAAAATACTCATTGGCTGAAATTCTCCTGCTGGAGCTAAGGGACACTCTATTTACGAGTTAAGTTTGCACACAAGTAGATTAGTTTTAAATCAGTCTTTCTGAGATGCTATTCATACAGAATATTGAACAGACATCAAACTAAGCAATAACATTTATCATCCTATAGCCTACCCTCCTAAATCTAAGGTTATAAGGAGTTTAAAAACATTTTTGCCTAATAACTTATTATTGCACTAATTTAACCCTGGTTAGGAAAAAACATGTATTTTTATTATTTCCTTTTAATATTTTTACTAAGAAATTTTAAAAATAGAAAATTATAAAGAGAAACAAAATAACTACACATATCCTGTGATTGTCAATTCCTCATATATTGTCATAATCACTCTATATTTTAAATTAACAAATGAATTATTTCTGTTCCCATCACTGGGACCATTACTCACTTCCCTCTACTAAATGTGTACTTTGCTTAATTTATGCAACATACATGATACAGAAATGGTCACTCTAAACTTTGGTTTCTTTCCCCACTCACTGTTTTCATTTAAAAAGTCTATCCATATTCAATATATGGTTTTAGCTCAATATTTTATCTGTAGTATAGAATCTCATAAGTATATCACATTTTATTTATCCGTATCTCTGATGAAGGGCATTTTGGCTGATTTTATACTTTTCTGCATTCTGAACTCTGCTAAAAGGAAATTTCTGACTGCACTTGTGAAAATGTTTTCTAGGGAGTACTTTGATTTATTGGATTGATACATGTGCATTTGTAGCTTTATTAAGTACTGCCAAATCGTACTCTAATATATATATATATTTATATATTATTATATATAATTTTTTTTTACCAATTTACATTCTAACCAGGAGGGTGTGAGAATTCCCATTCTTCACAGTCTTACCAGCACTTTTTATTTTCAGATGTTGTTGTTGCCAATCTGATGGAATTAGTGTATCTCTGTAGTCTGTTTCTATCTCAATAAATTTAAACAATTAAAAGAAATATTAAAACAAAATATCATCCTAAATCCCATCCATTATATTCAAAATAATTTGAATATATTTGAGAGGATCTATGTAAAGATGTATTCTAGGAAGAATGGAGCCTGTATTTTGCCAGAGAACTTTTACTGTTCTGCTATTTTAGAAACACATATTGCTGAATAAATAGAACATTAGGATGCAAATTTTCTACTTGAAGTAACCCTGAACAAATGAAGGCCAGATTAACTATAGACTTGAGTAAGTGTTAGTTTAAATTTACAAATTCGTTGTTTATAATTAAGAAATAATTATCTAGATAGCCCTATTCAAACCAGCTCTCTTTGTAATGTAATGCTCCTAAAATAATTAAAACAGTGTAATAATGTCACAGAAATAGCAGTAGTGATCAAGAGAGAAGATGAGATTCCAAAAATAGATTGAATTATATATAAAATTTTAATAGAATAAAATAATCATTAAAAGTTTGAATAAATTTAAAAATTTATTTAATAAATAGCATTGGAAGAACTATTATCTTCTCTACCCTCACTCTATCTTTCATTTTCCTCATCACCCTGCATTCCAATTATATTAAATTTTTACTTCTTCGAACATCCCAAGAACTTCAACAACTCTATTATTGTGTACATTTGTTCTTACCTGTGTGGTAGGAACTGCTGAGAGTTTTCTCATCTTTGGCACATAGACGCTAATTTCCAGCTTCCCACATAATTGTATTAGTCATGTCACTGGATTTCAGACAACAGAATGTGAAAAAAGTAGACATGCCATTTCTAGGTCTCAACCATAAACCATGACATACATGGTCTTTCTTGTTTTTCTTATTACAGCTGACTGGAAAAATTAAAATCTCTCCTGAAGGATATCTAAGTAGCACACTTTTAAAAAAAAATTATCATTGAGGTATAGTTGACATACAATGTTGTATTTCAGATATACACGTAGTGAATCAACAATCCTATACATTAGGTATTGCTCACCACAGTGGGTGTAGTAACCATAAAACATTATTACAATGTGATTGACTATATTTCCCTGTGCTGTACTTTTCTGTTTTTCTTCTTTTTTATTTTAATTCCAGTATAATTAACATACAGTGGTGTTATATTAGTCTCAGATATACAACATAGTGATTCAACAGTTCAATACATTACTCAGTGCTCATCATATAAGTGTACTCTGAATCCCCTTCACCTGTTTCAACCACCACCCCCCCATCCACCTCTCCTCTGGTAACCATCTGTTTGTTCTGTTTGTTAAGAGTCTGTTTTTTGGCTTGTCTTTTTTTTCCTTTGTCTGGTTTCTTAAATTCCACGTATGAGTGAAATCATATGGTATTTGTCTTTCTCTGACTGACTTATTTTGCTTAACATTATATTCTCTAGATCTATCCATGTTGTTACAAATGGCATGATTTCATTCTTTTTATGGCTAATAGTGCATTATATATATATAAATGCGCCACTTCTTTATCCATTCATCTATCAGTGGACACTTGGTTTGCTTCCATATTTTGGCTATTGTGAATAATGCCGCAGTAAAAATAGGGGTAGAGATACCTTTCTGAATTAATGTTTTCATATTCTGGGTAAATACCCAGTAATGGAATTACTGGATCATATGGTAGTTCTATTTTGAATTTTTTGAGGAATCTCTATACTGTTTTCCACAATGGCTGCTCAAGTTTGCATTCCCACCAACAGTACATGAGGGTTCCTTTTCCTCCACATCCTCACCAACACTTGTTGTTACTTGTGTTGTTGAATTTAGCCATTCTGACAGGTACAAGGTAATATCTCATTGTGGTTTTGAATTATATTTCTCTGATGATAAGTGATATTGAGCATCTTTTCATGTGACTGTTGGCTATCTATATGTGTTCTTTAGAGAAATGTCTGTTCATGTTTACTGCCCATTTTTATTTTATTATTATTATTTTTTAAGATTTTATTTATTTATTTGACAGAGAGAGACAGCCAGCGAGAGAGGGAACATGAGCAGGGGGAGTGGGAGAGGAAGAAGCAGGCTCTCAGCAGAGGAGCCTGATGTGGGGCTCGATACCAGAACGCTGGGATCACGCCCTGAGCCGAAGGCAGACGCTTAACGACTGCGCCACCCAGGCACCCCTACTGCCCATTTTTAATTGGATTATCTGTTTTATTGGTGTTGAGTTTTGTAAGTTCTTTATAGATTTTGGATACTAATTCTTTATCAGATGTATCATTTGCAGATATCTTCCCCTATCAAGTAGGTTGTCTTTTAGTTCTGTTGGTTGTTCCTTTGCTGTGCAGAAGCTTTAGCTTTTGATGTGGTCCCAATGCTTATTTTTGCTTTTGTTTCCCTTGCCTCAGGAGGCATATCTAGAAAGAAGTTCCTATGGCTCATGTCAAAGAAGTTACTGTCTGTGCTCTCTTCTAAGATTTTTATGGTTTCTGGTCTCATATATAGGTCTTTATTCCATTTTGAATTTATTTTTCTGTATGGTGTAAGAAAGTAGTCCAGTTTTATTATTATTATTTTTTTTTTTTGCATGTAGCTGTCTGGTTTTCCCAACACCTATTTGTTGAAGAGACTTTTTCCCATTGGATATTCTTGCCTCCTTTGTTGAAGATTAATTGACCACATAATAATGGGTTTATTTCTAGGCTCTCTGTTCTGTTCCACTCATCTATGTGTCTGTTTTTGTACCAGTACCATACTGTTTTGGTTACTACAGCTTTGTAATATAACTTGATGTCCTGAATTGGGATGCCTCCAACTTTGCTTTTCTTTTTCAAGATTGCTTTGGCTATTCAGGGTCTTTTGTAGTCCCATACAAATTTTAGGATTATTTCTTCTGGTTGTGTGAAAAATGCTATTGGTATTTTGATAGGGATTTCATTGAACATGTAGATTGCTTTGGGTAATACAGACGTTTTAACAGTGTTTGTTCTTCCAATTCATGAACATGGAATACCTTTCCATTTTTTTGTGTCGTCTTCAATTTCCTTCATCAGTTTTTATGATTTTCATAGTACAGGTCTTTCATCTCCATGGTTAAGTTTATTCATAGGTATTTTATAATTTTTGGTGCAATTGTAAATGGGTTTTTTTCCCTTAATTTCTCTTTCTGCTACTTCATTATTGATGTATAGAAATGCAGTGGATTTCTGTATTGATTTTGTATCCTGCCACCTTACTAAATTCAATTATCAGTTCTAGTGATTTTTGGGGAGAGTCTTTAGGGTTTTCTATATATAATATCATATAATCTGCAATTTATGAAAACTTTACTTCCTCCTTACCAACTTAGATGCATTTTATTCTTTTTTCTTATCTCTTTGTTGTAGTTAGGACCCCCAGTACCATGTTGAATAAAAGCGGTGAGAGTATATATCCTTTTTTTATTCCTGACTTTAGAGGAAAAGCTTTCATTGTTTCCCACTGGAGTATGATAATAACTGTGGGTTTTTCGGAGATGGCCTTTATTATGTGAGGTGTGTTCCGTCTAAACCTACTCTGTTGAGGGTTTTTATCATGAATAGTTGTTGTACTTTGTCAAATGCTTTTTCTGCATCTATTGAAATGATCACATGATTTTTATCCTTTCTTTTGTTGGGGTGATGCATTATGTTGATTGATTTAAGAATATTGAACCACTCTTGCATTCCAGAAATAAATCCCACTTGACTGTGGTGAATGTTTTTTTTTTAAATAATAATAATAAATATAATAAAATAATAATTTAATAATGTATTATTGGATTCAGTTTGCTAATATTTTGTTGAGGATTTTTGCATCTATGTTCATCAGAGATATTGACCTTTAGTTTTCTTTTTTGTGTGTGTGGTGCCCTTATCTGGTTTTCATATCAGAGTAATATTGGCCTCATAGAATGAATTTGGAAGTTTTCCCTTCTTTTCTATTTTTTGAATAATTTGAGAAGAATAGGTTTGGGAGAATATTGGGAGTTTTTGAATTACTGATTCAATTTCACTGTGGTAGTCAGTTTGTTCAAATTTTCTAGTTCTTCCTGATTCCATTTTGGGAAGCTTCATGTTTGTAGGAATTTATCCATTTCTTCTAGGTTGTCCAATTTGTTGTCATATAATTTTTCATAATATTCCCTCATAATCCTTGGTATTACTGTGGTGTGGGTTGTTATTTCTCCTGTTTCATTTCTGATTTTGTTTATTTGAGTTCTCTCTCACTCTCTCTCTCTTTGTTGAATCTGGCTAGATATTTATCAGTTTTGTTGGTCTTTTCAAAGAACCAGCTCCTGGTTTCATTGATCTGTTCTATTGCTTTTTTTTTAGTTTTTATTTTGTTTATATCTGCTCTAATCTTTATTATTTCCTTCCTCCTATTGGTTTTGAGTTTTGACTGTTCTTTTTCTAGCTCATTCAGGTGTAAGGTTAGTTGTTTATTTGAGATTTTCCTTGCCTCTTGAGGTAAGTTTGTATTGCTATAAACTTCCCTCTTAGAACAGCTTTTGCTGCATCCAAAGATTTTGGACCACTGTGTTTTCATCTTCATTTATCTCCATGTATTTTTAAATTTCCTCTTTGATTTTTTAGTTGTTTATTCATTGTTTGTAGCATGTTATTTAACCTCCTTATTTGTGCTCTTTCCAGATTTTTTTCTTGCAGTTGATTTCTAGTTTCATAGCTTTGTGGTTGGAAAAGATGCATGGTATGCCTTCAGTCTTTTTTAATTTGTTGAGACTTGTTTTGCGGCCTAATATATGATCTATTCTGGAGGATATTCCATGTGCAGGTGGAAATACTGTGTATGCTGCTGTTTTAGGTTGGAATATTCTGAATATATTTGTTAGAGCCATCTGGTCCAAGGTATTATTATTGATTTTCTGTTTGGATGATCTATCCATTAATGCAAATGGGGTGGTAAAGTCCCCTACTGTTATTGAATTACTGTCAATTACTTCCTTTATGGTTGTTATTAACTGCTTTATGCATTTAGGTGCTCAAATGTTGGGTGCATAAGTATTTATAATTGTTATATCTTCTTGTTGGATTGTTCCCTTTATGACTATATAGTATCCTTCTTTGTCTCTTGTTACAGTCTTGGTTTTAAAGTCTATTTCATCCAATATAAGTATTGCTACCCTGGTTTTGTTTTCACTTCCATTTGCATAATAAATGCTTCTCATCCCTTCACTTTCAATCTGCATGTACCTTTAGGTCTAAAATGAGTCTCTTATAGGTACCCCATGCTCTACTTTTCATCTCTATGACTTATTCTATAACTAGAAGTTTATACCTCTTAATCCCCTTCACCTATTTCATCAATCCCCCCATGCTCTTCTCCTCTGACAACTATCAATTTCTTTTCTGTATTTTTTAGTCTGTTTCTTTGGTTTTTGTTTTTTGTTTTTTTTTTATTCCACATGTAAGTGAAATCATATGGCATTTATCTTTCTCTGACTTATTTCACTTTGATCACCACCACAAATATATAAAATCAAACCTTCAAACTATCCAAAAAGTAATAGGATATTTATCTAACTGCACAGAAATGATTATAGCATTAGATGTTATTTGTTGCCTACCCAATTTCCATTTGCCTCTTCTATGCCTTTCTTACTAAATGCTTTGAGTCAAGAGATCATATCCTTAACTCCAGGGGTGAATTCCCGAATAGAAGCCCCCCAACAACCAAGACACAAGAATGAAATAGTTACATAGTTAAAAAATAAATATGGCTTGAGCCAATACCCATCTTTTAATCTGTCTTCTGGCATTGCTGTAACTAATACAATGTGAAAACTCATCCCTCCATGTTCTACCAAGGTAATTCAACATTCATGGAACATTTCTGAGAGTTTTGATGCCTTCCAGAAACATGAAGAGTTGGTATCTTCCTCCACTGAATTTTCAAATTCAATTTATACCTCTTTCAGAGTATCTTCAATTTTGTATTATTATTATGTATTTATCTGTATGAGTCTTCCTTTAAACCTGTGAGTACTTGGGAGAAGTAAACTTTTACTATTAATTTTTATGTATATTTTGCCTAACACAGAGTTTGGTGCATAGTAGGCGCAATTAGGTAAAATTGCTAACTAAATAAATAAATATTAGTATAGATGGAAATACCTTACATAATATATGACACCATGGATGGATCAAATGATTAAATACTCTGCCAGCTTGAGTGCCCCAAGAAGCAGAATTAGAAGTGTAAGAAATTTACTGAGGAAAAGTCCTAGAAAGGATAAAGCAGTTGGGGATAGGAGTAGGCAGGAATAATCTTAAGACCCCAAGCAGGTCAGATACCTGTGAAAGGAGAGAGTGAAGAAAGGATTGGGTAGGAAGAGTCTCATGCTCTAGTGAAGTTTTGAAGTAGTTTCAACCAGGTCTTCAGTATCTCTGAGCAAAGGTTGCCTGCTGGAAAATTTTAGCCCTAGGCGGGAATGGTACAGCACTAATACCTCCAGCATGCTAGCTCAGTAGTGGACGAGCCTGAGGGTAACTGATAGTGGATCCAAAGGAGTGGCAGTGGGGTTGTTAATCTGCTCTCATAGTAGATTCTCTAGGAGTTCTGAGTGACAATTTTCATAGCAACCACAAAAATATAAAATCAAATCTTAGAACTAGCAAAAGAAGAAGGGGGGGAGGAAGAGGGGGAGGAGGAGAAAAAAAGAAAGAAAGAACGAACGGACAGATGGAAGGAAGAAAGAAAGAAAGATTAAGAAAGAAAGAGTAAGAAAGGAAGGATGGGTGAAAGAAAGAGTAATTTACCAATGAATAGTTACATTAGACATAATTTGTTGCCTACTTCCTTATTTTTACTTGCTAAATCCCATAAATAGCATACCTTTATCCCTCTTTTTAGAGGAAGATACTATTTAGATTTACCCATCATGTTCATCTTATTTCTTTTACCAACACCTCATTAAAATAAGTAAGCTGATCTAACTTTGGCAAATGACATAGAGGAAGTCTATCAGTGATTTTCTGACCCAAGATTTTCTTTATTCTCACCCAAGAAATACATACTCAATGAATTGGTCCCTTTTCTTCTGGAAGTTACTGCCTTTGGATGTGACACCTTGAACTAACATGCTAGGGAGAGAAGTGTCAAGATTACCACCGGAAGCCAAAGCAGAGACCTAACCTCACACATCAAGTGCCTGCCTTACATCCAGAGTTTGGACCTTCTGGGCTCTCAAGGGAGATGCATGATTTCTTTATTACTTAAGGCAGTTTCTTTTGTGAATATCTATCATCTGATACTGAAAGCAACCTACCTGTCTCGGTTGTTTTATGCATATTTTTTAAATTACATGAAAACTTAAGTGTTCCAATGAAGTATATAACGTGAATGCCACAAAATAAAAATAAAATTTCAAAGAGGACACATAGAAAAGATGCATATGGATACTTTTCCAATTACTGCAAGTAATCAAAGAAATGGAGCTGTAGAAGCATAATTTAACTTTGATAAATTTTTCAAAACATGATATTCAATATTGGTATAAGGCTTTGGGGAAACTGAATAATTGAATATAATTTTAAAGCAGTTTAAACTAAGAGTTTATGGAAAATAAATTTGCAGTAGATATCAAGAATCTTAAAATGATCACACACCTTTAATCATTTAAACTCAGATATTTTTCCTAAGGAAATAATTATAAAATAATATGATTTCCCTATAATGATCATTGACTTTTTCTTAATAGTGGGAAAATATTTAGATACAGCATGATTACCCAACAATGATGAATGACTAATTAAAGGATGTTGTTCAGTTAGAGTAATTGTTTCCCATATAAAGACCACTAATATGAGTCACATGGGACACTTGTTAAATATACAGATTCCTGGGCTGATTTGAGATTTACTGAATCAGAATCTCTTAGGGAGTTACCAAGAATCTACATGTTTAACAATCATCTCAGGTGATACTAATAATCAAGCACTAGGTAGGAGATGATGCTCACTTTTAAAATTATAACTATGAAGACCATGCACAAGTATTAAAAAATGCATGACATTATATTGAAAGAAAAATACAAAAATATAAAAAATATATTATGGGTATCGTAATTACATATATTTGCAGCTTTGTAAATATATGGATAAATTCAGGTGGAAAAGAATTTTTTTTTGGTGGGGGAGGGAGGGAGAGAGAGAATCTTATGCAGGCTCCATGCCAAGGACAGAGCCGCGTGCGGGGCTCAATCTCAAAACCCTGAGATCATGACCTAGCCAAAATCAAACGTCGAATGCTTAATGGACTGAACCACCCAGGCACCCCCAGGTTGAAAATAATTTTTAAATGTGTGCACGTTTCTTTAAAAATTTTTTCTACTGTTTTGTGTTAACACTTTCTTTAAAGATAAAAATGACTGTAAAGTGTGTTGCAAAACTACAAATATATAAAAACTATAAATCTATTACAAAAATAAACATACACACACACACATAAACACACATACTCAAAATTAGATTTGGCTATAGAAATCTTTTCACATATTACACCAAGTTTTACCCAATATTATATGCATAGTTCTGATCCTTAGATCTCAAAAATGAGCAAAAATAACTTCCAAAAATGGAAAAAGCATTTGAAAGGACACATCAAATTTCTGCTAGGAAAAGCAACTAATAAAATGTTCATCTACTATGGGAGAGTATAATACAAATCATGAAGTTGAAACTTTTATTTACTCACAAGTCATAAAAGTGTTGCAATTTTGATAAACTAGAAATAAACTATTTGCTACTTTTTGGATTATTTTGAATCATGATAAGACATCGCAGAAAGAACCAACAATACTTGCTCTTCTATCTAAAAAAATCTTTAAATGGGTTTTGTTGATTTTTTTTTCTGTGAAGCTGGATTTGATAAAGAATGAATCAATCAAGAAATCATTCTTCCAATCATTTCATAGTAATTGAGTTATAATCTCTTGCTGGATCTGTCAACATTCCTGATGGATGGGTTTGTCTGGCAGCCATTTCTTATTAATATCTATGGTCAAGTTCTCATCGCTCCTTTAAGATGGTGATACTTCAACAAAAATAGCACAAATGGATAACAGTCATATCCTCACTTTAAATTTTCACTGACACCAGAAATAACTTCAGAAAAAAAATGGTAAAAATAAGTTATTGTTATTACAAGTGGAACATTCCTAGTATATTTTAATTTCTAAAATCCAGCCAATATTACTTTAAAAGTCATTTGCACCATTTTTAAAAATGTGATTAAAAAAAAAAAGAAAGAAAAGGAGAAGAGGAAGCTGCCACCAATAATATTTATGGTTTTCTTACTATGTACTAGGCTCTGTTTTAAGCACTCTGTATTTAATTTTTATTACCAGCTTAAGCAGTGGTATTAATATTTCCTTTTTATTGATGAACAAGTTGAGATGATAGTGGGTTAACTGACTTGTCTATGGTTCTATAATGACTAAACAGTGGAGGCAAAATTCAAAGTCACACAGCCTTGGGCTCCAGAGCTCACATTTTTATCCACTGTATTATAGTTATAGAATGATAGATCTGGACACACCTGGCTTTAAATAAAAAATCTACAAACTCCTAGTCAAATGTGAAAAATCACTTAATTTCTATTATTTTATTGTCCAATCTGTAAAATTCAAATAACAATAACATTGGGGAAAATAGTGTATGGTTATCTTCTCTCCTGCCCTTATTTCTTTCACCCAAATTTAAGTGAGGTCTCTAGTAATTTCAAAGACCAGTACAGTGACAACTTCTTCCCCAAATTTATTATTCTCATAAAAACCAAGGAAAAGCATTATATCACCACAATAATTATGCCTGCTCGTTACTTTAAAGTTTCAGTATTTTCACAGAGATTGAGAACAGATAATATTATCTACATCTGCAAATGAGAAAAAAAAATAGGCTCAATAAATTAAATGACTTGCACACATTGGTTACAAAGCTAGATTCTAATCCTTGCTCTGCCTTGTATAAGCTATATAACTATGGACCAGTCCATTTCTTCCTCTTTGAAATGATTAATTGATAGTATATACTGTACAGGTTTTCTGTCAGGAGAAAATGAAGTGATACATTTGAAAATATTTTAAAGATAAAAAATATAATACATCCTAATCAAACTAAATTCACTTAAATAATAGTAAGTAGATTTATTTTTACATGTGTGTTTCAAAATATAACATTAACAAACATTACAAGAAAACATCCCACAACTTCCTATGAAGTCACAAGTAACACCAAACCCACTAGAACTACCAGTCAGGTATCACTCATTGGTTAACCTTTAGCCATAGGTAAAGAAGATTATGTATTTCATGAGCAGTTGTGTTTCAATATTGATGTTGACCAATTTTACTTGAGGTATATTTGTCCCTTGTAGGTTTTCATATTTGAATGCTTGAGGAAATAGGTTTTGCTTAAATATTTATTATCTATAACAACATCCTTGGTTGAAATTAATGTGATTTCTGTGTGTTTATCATTTTATCAAACCCTTCAATTATGGTTTGGAAATTTCCCAAAGATTTTGAGGAAACAACTTGAATGTGTTTAAGTGAGAAAGTCTCTTTTACTATTTTGGTGAAGTTAAAACATAAAATTCTTTGTGTTGACAACTAGTGAAGAATGATTTGCTTGTCATTTGAAATGGTTGAGCTATAAAGTACTGACATGTGAAACTTACAACAGAAATTCAGAATGACCTTACCCTCAAATGATAAAAATGGAAACTTCGTAATAAATTTCTCCAAAATAATACCTTAACAATGTACTTTAGTGTTTCAGCTCTATAGAGTTTTTGGTAATACACTGGATTAAATCAAGTTAACTATCAGAGACTCTTGAAATGGCTCAGCATCACCTTCTCCCAGCTAGAGGAAGGTTAAACGGAGCTGGCTGGATACCCCATACCAGATGAAGCTAAGAAAAATTATGTTCCCCTGCTTTTCTCATCTTTGAACCCAATCTTCTTCTACCTTATTTCTATTCTTGTTTCTTCTTCTTTCACAATCTCTGGACAGCCTTATCCTTATTCCCTTCACTTCTGCAATACTCAGTAGATCTGATCTTCACTAATAAATGCATGACTATTGCAACAACTACTAACCGATTTATGTTCTGTCTCATATTTTCTAATATATGAGATAATGTATTATTAGTTTACTTTTTCTAAAGCATGGTCCTTTTCTCCCAAAATATCTTCCATGCTCAAGATTATTCAATGCTTCTGTAAATAAAATATCCTTTAATATATTTATTCAATAAATACTAAGCACCTCTATGTACTAACAAATGGGCTAGGTAATGAACAGTGAGAAAAATAATCCCTATCCTCATGGATTATATTCTGAGAGATGTACAAGGGAGAGTAAGGGAGGGAAATGAAGTAAACAAAAACAGAGTAATTTATCTAACGTTATAAAGGAAAACAGTGTTAAGATGAGACCTGAATTATGTGAGTGAGCTATGAATCTACCAAATGAAAGTGGTGGAAAACAGTATTTGCAAAAACCTTTGTGAGAAAAAGACTTTTGAAAGAGTCTGTCATGTTTAGGAAACTGAAAACAAACAAACAAACAAACAAAAAACAGTGTTGCTGGAGCATGGAAGGCAAAGGAAAAGTGAAATGAAATGAGGTCGTACATACAGGAGGGAGCAGAAAATGCAAGCCTTTGTAGAATATCAAAGTTTTAGATTCTATTCTAACCGTAATTTAACTGACATCTCTTTAATGTAGAATTCAGAGCCCTTAAAATATGTCCAGAGCTACATCTTATGCCTTTTTACTCCCTGCTTTCTAGGTAATCTGGTCTGCTTTCTATTCCTCAATTTGATTTGTGCTTTTTCTTCTCTAAAATATTGCTGAAGTGGTTTCCTCTAGTTGTTATAACTTTGTGACCTTATTTCTGCCTACCATGGCTACATTCTTGAAAGCTAGGGGCAAATTTCACCTTCATTATAAAGCATAGCTAAACATTCTAACCAGAGTACCTGTGCAACTGTGTGTGTGCCTGTCTGTCTGTCTGTCCGTCTGTCTCAGTCTTTTATTTTCCATCTTCTTTCTGTCTTCCCACTCTCTTTTTCTGTCTCTCCCTCTTGTTTTTATTTTTAAAAGCTTTTACAACTTTAAAGCAGTCATATAAGACATAGGAATAAAGAAAACTACATTTTCAGAAAGGTTTAGAATTTGTAAAGTGATTCACATATATGCTCCAGCTATGTGGTCTATTAGCTAGATTTTAGAGATGAAGAAAGTGAAGGGCACGTGAGTTAAGGGGACTATTTATGTTCAGCTGTTACTCAATTCCAGATAATCTCATGGTGAAGCCCATGCTCTTAGTAGTCGCCGTGTGTACATAACAATTCTGCTTTGCATTACAATTATCTATATGTCTAACTTTTGTATTGTTTAGGCAGATCTTTGAAATGTAAGATTAAATTTTATTTGCCTTTTTTTTTCCTTCACAGCATTTAGCAGAATATTCATCACATACTGGGCACTCAAACTTAGCTTAATAAAATGAAATGATTCATTGTCTTTCATGAATGCAACAGGTACCAACATACATCAGAGAGAAACCATATCTTGATTTCTCTCAAACATTAATGAAGTATGCTCAAGAAGCACTTATCTTCTCCCCAACCAGCTCCATTACTTATTCATTTTCCTCCTGTAAGAATGTCATCAGCATCTTCAAGCTTTCAATCTACACAGTTTTCTTTTTACTTAAATGGCCTCCTCCTTCATAGGAAAAATTAAGGCAATTAATTATGCTCTCAGTCTGCAGCCCCACCACAGTTAGAAATGGTTCTGCATCTTGGGACACCAGAGTGGCTCAGTCGGTTAAGTGTCTAACTTTGGCTCAGGTCATGATCTCAGGGTTCTGGGATGGGCCCCATGTGGGGCCCCCCACATCTGGGCTCCAAACTCAGCTGGGAGTTTGCTTTTCCCTCTCCCTCTGCATTTCCCCGTGCTTGTGCTCCCTTTTTCTCAAATAAATTGATAAAATCTTAAAAAAGAAGAAAGAAAGAAAGAAAGAAAGAAAGAAAGAAAGAAAGAGAGAGAGAGATGTGCCTGCCCCTAAATATATTGTTAATTTCTTCTCTTCTTTTTCAGTTCTATCTCTTCTCTAGTTCAAAAACAGGCTCTCCACATGTCCACTGATTTCTGTATCCACTCATCCCTCCATGACCAGTTCCATCAGTTTTACCAATTCTCATAAATATATTCAGCTTTCTATACTAACTTCTTCCCTTCTGTTTACCTTTATGCCCAATACAACCACATACTAAAACAACTCCCCCTAAAGCTGATCTTGTATTGGACTAAATATTCAGTTATTTGAAGCATTACTCTTAATTCCTTATTTTTCTTCTTGTGGTCAATTCATTTAACTTATCCCTGCGATGCCTTATTTCTTTTCTCAACAAAATAGGACATTGTCTCAAAATATAGTTAGCCAAGATATCACCTGGCTGCTATCTATTCCAGGTCATTAAAGCCAAGGAGGAATCTTAGTAAAGTCAGGCATGATCAACACTAATAAAGTTAACTGGGGAAAAAAATGACAGAATGAACATGCAGTCAGCCTAGACTACTGGAGGTCCTAGATCTATGAAAGTGATGGATGGCATTGCAGATTGGAAAAGACGTATGAAATCTTTCATGTGCATTACTAGTGATCCATGAACCTGAAATGCTACATGTGTGTAAACCAATTCAGTGTTTAAAAGATTTTATTGTTTTAGAAATTTGTCATATATCACTTACATTAGGAAACTGATTTGATAAAATGTCCCTTTGCGATTTACCCATATAAGAAAAAGATAAATATTTTTTGAGACATAAGTACATGGAGAAGCAAATTTAATCATCTTAATACTATTTTTTACTTTGTTGGCATAATATCAAGGTCACTTTAGTCTGTAGCTCTTAACAAATGCAAGATAATAAAATTTTCCTCCCACGATGTTCTGGAGAACAATTTTTCTAAATTTTAAATTATTTCACTTAGATATAAGAATGATGTCCATATATAACACTAGAAAGTACAGTAGATATTAAAAAGAAGTATATCATGCATAACTTTTCACCCAGAACTAATTATTGTTAACAAAGGGCTCTATATCCTTTTTTCTTTCTCTAAGCATTTTTAAATATTTAAAGCTCATTTTTTAAACAAATTTTTCATTTGGATTTTATTTTTTCTACTTAAACTAAATATGTGATTTAAACATTTTTCACTTAATGTAAGCATCACAAATTCTCCATTAGCAACATTTTCAATGACAGTAAGAATTTCACATTTGCCAATCTTCCATAACAATTATTGCATTAATACTCATTTAGAATATTTCCAATCTGTCTTTCAAAATAATAAACATTGCACTGCAGAACATGAAGTTTTATTCTTTATATATCATTTTCTTAATATTTATTCCCAGATGTGAGACTAAGAAATCCAAGTGATATTTAAGTTTTGGCCATTTTAACTTCTGATGAATTGCATTCTATTTATCTCAAGAAAAAGCCCACTGTCAGTGTATCCAAGAGCCTGTACCTTTGTCATAACTGAATATTGCCATTAAAGAACTATCTTTACTAAATAATTATAATGAGAGTAGTACTTAATTATTTATTGATTCTGTATTTTGTAGATTGCTAAAATGGTAGGAAATGTGATAATTTCATTCATCAGTTTCATTTCAGGTTTTGTTAATTTTGTCACTATTTTAGGACTCCTCTTCAAGAGTCTTGATTTCTAGAATGACTGGAATAGTTTTGTTCTCCACCCCATCACAGTGTCTTATTCAATATATACTAATCAATAAATGTTTTGAATGATTTAACAGTAAAATTATTAATAAATAAATGGATGAATAAATAAACACAACTATCAATCAGGTTGGCAAAAACATGAGAATTTTTAAATTCTTGTGAAAACACAGTTCCGCAAATGGCTGGCGGTAGAACATTTCAAGACAATATCAAGGGTGTATTTTTTCTAAGGAAGACATTTTCATGCCTACCTTATCTTATGATGTTTTTCATCACTTGGCAGGAAATGGCAAAAACATGCTAAAGACGTCAGTACTTCCCCCTAATTCATAATACCCTTTGTTGTCTTTGTTTGAGATATTGACATCTTGAGAATCTCTCAGATTTTCATGGTAAGCACTTGGGGATCCTGACATTACTAAACATCTCAAGAGTGTGGTTCAGACCTCCTTCTAGCTTCACTGTAGGTATTGCATACAAATAAGTGTGTATATCACCCATATCAATAAGGGAAAAGGTAAAAAAGTCATAAGATGGTAACTGAGACAGGTTCTTACTTGATGGCCTAGTTAATAAATTATTCGGAATGAAGTTGCTATACAGTTCTTCCTGCATAAGTTCTTGAGACCTGTTACAA
The DNA here is from genome assembly GCF_017311325.1 of Ursus maritimus. NCBI lineage: Eukaryota > Metazoa > Chordata > Mammalia > Carnivora > Ursidae > Ursus > Ursus maritimus. The sequence continues at coordinate 32,374,932 of NW_024424119.1, forward strand.
TGAAACCTCTTTCAGCTTTCCCCATTTTTGCAATAAGCAATATCACTGCCTTCTGACTTTCCTTAGTGTCACTGGGTTCAAAAAATCAGAAGTGAAGGACTCTTGATCATTCCAGCCTGCAATTGAATCAGGATTAAATCATACTCGTGGCTGTCTTGGGGAAGTACATAAGAAAAGGACATCTGTTTTTGAGTAAATGTTGCCCCTTAACCTTTTCTTGACCAAAGGCAGAAGGAGTTAGGAAAGAGCAGGTAGATAGAATAATTCTGAGAGTGATGGCTTTGCTTATTCTTGTTAGCTATAGTAGCAACAAGTTGATGTGGCCCACGGAAACCTCTATTATACAAGGATAACTTGAGACATGTATTATAAAGTATTATACTTGCCCTGAGTTAGGTTGTCTAGGAATCAGAAACTAAGACAAGATTAAACATGAAAAATATTTATGAGAGAAAATACCTAAGAGAGAAGAATGGAGAGGCCCTGGGAGACTGAGAGAACCATCAGAATGCAATTCACTGCAGTGAAGGAGAAAAGGAAAAAAAGGAAAGTGGGATGGAAGCATCGGAGACTTCAGTGCAGTTGTAAAGAAAGTTTAACAAGGTTTTTGGGAGTTCTAGAGTCAAAGTTGTCCACCACAGTAGTCCTGTGTCTCCCAGAAATGGACTTGCATGTGGTATCACTGCTAGTCTCAACCACTGGCTGGGAGAGGCAAATAGGAAGCTCGACCTTGAGAGGAATACGGAGATAAATTTCAGAGCTCAGCCCCTGGGGCCATGGGTCAATTATGCTTTGTGCAATGAGAGATCTAAGAGGTACATTCTCATGGCTGCCACATAATGTAAGGTATGGTCTTTGCTAGATGACTAATTGTCTTCTATGGAACAGGAATGAGCAATGACAAAGCATAAATTCTTCTCTTAAATCAAAATGCAAAAATGCTGTAACCATCAATCAATTTCTAATTGTGCATTAGTAAGCATACTGCAACAATATCTTTCAGTTCTGGCCAGTGTTGTCAATGCTCCTGATTTAAATTTCTTCAAAGTTAAGAAAAAAGAAATCTCACATGAATTGCTTTGCGGCCTTTCACTAGAGAAAACATTTGTTTGTACCAATAAATCATGCCACTTCAGTTTTCCCAAATATTCTTGAACAAACATAAATAATATGCCAAAACAATTTATCTCATCACTTTCCACAACAGAAAGTTTCTGCTTCTTTCTTACCTCTACACAGTTTAAGTAGATTCACTGTACAGACTGACATCCTGAAGTTATTTCACAGCCATGCAATCGGTTATTCGCACATCCATTTGTTAGAGTGAGTTTTTTTTTTTTTTAATTCACCTGAAAGATCAAATCTGAAGAGCAGATACAGATGTACTGTACACGGGTAAAACAATTTTACACCTATAATGAGCACATTTTACAAGAAAAATACCACACATTTTAGTGTCTCTAAAGCATACTTAAGAAGCAGTCATTGGTTACTTCAGCAAAGGTCAGTATTATATTTTCAGCCAATTTTTAGTTTGCTTATTGTGAGCCTGGGGTACTTGTTACAGGCTGACACAAAACAGAGTTAAGAAAAATTTATTTATATGTTTATTATAAATGAGTGCATCATATAAAAGAAGTATATATTCTGTGTTATCTTGTTCTCAATAAATTCAGTGACCAAATAACATAATACTCTAGAGGTTCTGTTGTTTCCTGCTAAAAATAATTGGCTTTCAGTTGTGATGGTACACAAAGGGCATAGTTACAGAGTATAATGGAATTTGATAAAACCTCATTATGTCTCTGCTTTGTTCTGGGAAAGTCAAAATAATATAATTTTGTTCATATTGTGTAAAACATAGAGCACATCTAACAAAAGCCAACAGCTAAATTTTTTTATTTAGCCTTAGTTAAAAATAAAATTACTATAAGCATAAATGATATTTTATATGAAGGATTACTGTGAACCAAATAGGGTTTTCTTTCTTCCTTTCTTCCTTTTCTTTTTTTCCTTCTTTCTTCCTTCCTGTCTTTCTAATTATTTAGTTAACCAGTTATTTTAGTTACCAATGTTTAACAACAAATCTATTTTGAGACTTCAAGTCCTGGATTATTATTAAATATCTCAATCAGTTCAAAAGGAAAAATTTGGACACCATATACAGTTTTGTGATCACAGGAATGTAATGGACAAAATGTCCTCAGAAGCTATCCAGTTAGAGTAACACACTTTTGAAATTTTAAAGTTGCAAGTGTTATTTGTATTTGTCATAATTCTTTCCTTTCTGTTTGCCATCAGTGTGATAGTCAATAGCTCTACAATGCTTTATTTAATCTCCCAGGAATGGAACCATCAATTCTGAAGTTTATGATAACCACAAAAAATGTATAAAATGCTTGTTTTTGCAAGTGTATTTGTTCAGTTAAACCACCATAAAATGTATCTCTACTGGGTAGTGAAATTGCTCCTTTAAGCTGTAAGTGAACTCACCAGCTTTGTGTTGATTAATGCACTGCTCTGCAAAGAAACCATCAACTTTGTGCTAACTCTAGTCTGGTAGTCTGACTTAAATCTGCAGTCTATTTGAAATAAAGATTGCTCCTAGCAATTTAGATTGTTTGTCTAATTATAAGAAATATAATTAGAAGCTAAGAGGAAAAAGAAGAGAAAAAGGCCTTGATTAAACCTAATCAAGTGGTCAAGGCAGAATAACTGATGTGTAAATACATTTACATCTGTAATGAAAATGATTGGTTACTAGTCCTTCATCATCATTGCTAGTCCTGGTAGCCCCTGTACCTGGAATAGTTTTCTTCTCTAATCATTATGCAAATCCTGCCCATCTAGCTCAGTTTTCACAAACTTTCTGCTGAATCCCACAGCTAGAAATAACCACTCCTTTATGTAATCAAGTATTTCATAGTAATCTCTTACATCCCTAAAAAAATCTATTGGGATCAATCTTGAAGTACTATGATATTCTGAAAGCTCGTTTTCTAAAGAGCATTTCTTAAGAAGTTTTAATGTTTTATTTTTTTTCAAAGGATATGAAAAGGATGTAAATACATATTTCACAACAACCAGTATATATATTTCCTTTCCTCTAGTTACATATTCTCTTAAATTGCTACATTGCATCTCTTTCTAAGCCCTGAAATATGTTGTTTCCTTCCTTTCTCTGTCATCCTCTACCATATGTTTATTTCTCTTTTTCTCCCTTCTTTATCTTTTCTCTTTAAATTACACAGATGATTTAGCCTTTCCTTCCTCTCCAAATTTGAATTTTCTTTCCTTTCCAAATTTGGAGTTTTGGTAGACAAGAACAACATTCTCCTTGGCAGGAAAGGAAGGGGGGAAGTCAATGAATACACTGTACTAGTATCTGTCTTTTTATCTAGAAAGTCAGTATAAATGCTTATTGAGAACCTAGTATGTGTCAGGCCCTGTACCAAGTAAATACTGGAGATATAATAGTCAACAAGAGAGACTCATGCTTTGCTTCCTAGAGTTGATAATGTTGTGGGGAATTTAGACAAATAAGTAGGCAGTTTCAAAACATTATGATAACACTTTTTATTGGTATTTCTGAGGGAGGTACAAGGTGCAGCAGAAGGAATATTGAAGAGTTTTCCAGGATGAAGTCCTAATGAGCCTGGAATGTTTAGGGAACTATAACATGGAACATAACATTTGATAAGTGAGATTTCAGAGTGGAGAGGTAATTTAGGAACATATCACAAACTGTCTCACGAGACATTATAGAACCCTCCATTAAATTTTATTTTATTGTAGTGTATGTTCTTGCCCATTATTAACACTTTGAGAGACTGTTTTACTCACGCTTATATATTGCAAAGTGCCGCAGTACCTGACACAGGATAGGTGGTCATTAAATTTTTCTATGGTTTTTATTATATGAATTACTTCTCCCGTTAATGATAATAATTTATACCCTATGTCAGTCTCCACGCCTACTAACTTAGAGCTATCCTTTGTGACTCAGTTGTTTGAGTGCTTCTGATCTGTTGAAACATCCCATCAACACACAAATAATAATATTGGAGTTTATACTTGAGTAACAGCATATGCAATCCACAGAAAACTTCAAACTGGAAGGGATGAAATAACTTGTCCAAGAGTACTAATTAGAAGTGAAAATATAGCATGCCTTCTGTTTCTTGCTTCCTTCACTGTCTGCCTCCTTTCTCAGAGAATGAGACAGAAAACTGAAGGGCTGGTACTTGAGACAACCAGAAAACAATTTATCTTACCACTATTTCTCCGAAATACTAAGGGATGTTACATTCCTGATGGTAGCAGTTTTATAGGTAGTACTTACTAGCAGAACTGTTTAATAGTAGATGCTGTGATGATCAGTTATATGCTAGGTCTGGAATTTAAACTGGGAATATTATTTCCAGTTGTATACCTGAGTTTCAGATTCTAGCCATGGAGAGGAACTATGTTCTAGGCCAAGGACAAACTCTGCTCTTTTTCTGTGGGCAAAATCATACCTGAATATCTTTCACATTTGCTTGATAATAAGGTTAAAAAAAATAAAAGAAATCGGAGGAAAAAGCAAAGGTAAGATCATCTAGAAAGCAGAGTATTATTTGAGGCAGAGTATTTATGTTAGTTGTAAAATTAACGCAGTTGTCAATTGTGTTAATTGTCCCCAGTATCCATTTTTGCTGGTCTCCTCCCCTGCCAAGATATTTTTTAAGTTTTTATTTAAATTAAATTAATTAGCATACAGTGTAATATTAGTTTCAGATGTACAATATAGTGATTCAACAGTTCCATACATCACCTGTGCTCATCACAAGTGCACTCCTTAATCTCCATCACCTTCTTAATCGATTCCCCCACCCGCCTCCCTTCTGGTAACCATCAGCTTGTTCTCTGTAGTTAAGATTTGTTTCTCTCTCTCTTTTTTCCCTTTGCTCATTTGTTTTGTTTCTGAAATTTGACATATGCGTGAAATCATATAGTATTTGTCTTTCTCTGACTGACTTATTTTGCTTAGCGTAATATTGTCTAGCTCCATCCATGTGGTTGCAAATGGCAAAATTTCATTTTTTTATGGCTGAATAATATCCCACTATATATATGTGTATACCCACACACACACACACACACACACACACACACACACACATCACTTCTCCTTTATCCATTCATCAATCGATGGATACTTGGGCCATTTTCCTTATTTGTCTATTGTTGATAATGCTGCTATAAACATTTGGGTGCTTGTATCCATTTGAATTAGTATTTTTGTATTCTTTGGATAAATACCTGTTACTTCTATTTTCAACTTTTTGAGGAACCTCCATCCTGTTTTCCAGAGTGGCTGCATTCAGTTTGCATTCCCACCAACAGTGTAAGAGGGTTCCCCTTTCTCCACATCCTTGTGAAAGCCTGTTGTTTCTTGTGTTATTGATTTTAGTAATTCTAACATATGTATGGTGATATCTCATTGTGGTTTTGATTTGCATTTCCCTGATGATCAGTGATGTTGAGCATCTTTTCATGTGTCTGTTGGCCATCTGGATGTCTTCTTTGGAAAAATGTTTATTCATGTCCTCTGCCCATTTTGTTAATTGGATTATTCATTTTTGGGGTGTTGAGTTTTATAAACCCTTTATATATTTTGAATATTAGCCCCTTATCAAATTTGTCATTTGCAAATATCTCTCCCATTCTATAGGTTGCCTTTTAGTTTTGTCGATTATTTCTCCTTCACTGTGCAGAAGCTTTTTATTTTGGTGAAGTCCCAATAGTTTATTTTTGGTTTTGTTTCTCTTGCCTTAGGAGGCATATCTAGAAAGAAGTTGTTATGGCAATAAAATAAAAACTAGGATTGGGACACCTGGTTGGCTCACTCAGCTAAGCATCTGACTCTTGATTTCAGGTGAGGTCATGATCTCAGGGTCATAAGATTGAGCCCTGCATCGGCCACTACACTCAGCATGGAGCCTGCTTAAGATTCTCTTTTTTTCTCTCCCTCTACCCCTACCCACTTCTCTCTCCCTTTCTAAAAATAAAAATGATTAAAATCTCATTTTTAAATAAAATCTGAAAGAATATCACCCATGCTTAGAAAATTTTGAGAAATAGTGTACAATATAATAGAGATAGAACCAGCTTGACTGAAGGACTGAAGTTTATGATCAATGGAAAATGGAAGAAAAGTGTGTCTGCATTATGAGTGACTTTTTGTGTAATAGAATCCCACTGAATGTCTAGACAATAACAAAATGAGGGACAAAGGACATTGTGAAGGGTAATGACCACAAGTATATGACCTAATAAAGTGTTTCCCAAAGTTAACAAGTAATAAGAAGTATCTTGCTTTCTGTTAACCTTATATATTACCAGGACTAACCTAGAAATTCTGATTCTGGAGATGTGGGTGGAGCCCAGGACTGTGTTTATAACAAGCACTCCAAGGGAGTTCATATTCGGGTAGCTTATTAGAAACTTTTGCCTAAGAAACCAAACATTGTTTCTACGTGATTTCTTGCTTAAGAAATCACTTCAAGAAATCACTTTCATGGGATAGTTAAGTATAGGGATTAGAAGGGCAGTCTCTAATCTCTGCTACATCTCTCCATTGTCATTCAGGGCAAGTTCTAAATCTTTGTAAACTACAACTACCTTATGTAGTTGTAAGAACTAAATGAGTTAACATTATAAAGCACTTAGCATAGTGCCTGCACATTTTTTTAAGTGCCTATTCATTTTTTTAAAAATATTTTATTTATTTATTTGACAGAGACAGCCAGCAAGAGAGGGAACACAAGCAGGGGGAGTGGGATAGGAAGAAGCAGGCTCCTAGTGGAGGGGCCTGATGTGGGGCTCGATCCCACAACGCTGGGATCATGCCCTGAGCCAAAGGCAGACGCTTAAGGACTGCGCCACCCAGGCGCCCCAGTGCCTATTCATTCTTAACTGTTCTTATTCTTATTTGCTTAAGCACTCAACACGAATTATTATATTTAATTCCCACAACAAATTTGTAAAACCTAAACTGTTTAATTCCCATTGTAATGGTAAATAGCACAGCAGGAATTCAAACCCACGTCTATTGATTGGAGAGCCCACATTGCCTAAATATGGAAATATGTTACAGTTTACCATAAATACCCATATTTTAAAACACAAAATTAAAAAATAATAAAGCATATATATGTACATATAAATTCACATATATGTATATATATACCTATATATCTCAGAGTCAACACCATTTATATATTATGAAGTACTTATGATTGAGTCAGAAAAAAACAAAAATACCATTTTTATGTGGATGAAGACTAGTCTCAAAATAAAAATAAAAATTGCTCGAGCAATCAGATGAATGTTTTACCTGTCATTGGCAAAGGTATGAAAAATTAGTATTCTCCAAAGTAGGGATCAGGCATAATTATACACTGTTAGTAGCATTGAAATCAGTGTAGCATTTTTGTAAGTTGTTTTGACAAAAGATATCAAAAGCCATAAAAAAGTGCATAACTGTTGATTCAATTATTTCACCACTAGGAAATTTGGGATGTTATAAAAAGCTGGATATGACAATTCTATATATAAAAGTGAAAATTATGAAATAATGTGAACATTCAACAATTGAATGGATAAGATATTTGATGCCATATATATTTTGTGACATAGTAGGCAGCTTTTACTTACCATGCTTTGGGGAATTTTTAAAAAATACTGATAATGCTCACATTAAGGTTGCTCTTCCAGAAGAATGGCAAACTAGATATTTTGGGGCCTTGAGAGCAGTCTTTTCACCTGAATCATGCAAAAATATATTTTTGTGTTGTTGCTAGACTCTCAAATGACAAGAAAAAAAATATGAATGAAAAGAGTGTGATGATTTTCAGATGAGAGGAGATAGGATCTATTGTATGGATGGAAGGGTTGATGTTGACCAGAAAGCATGGTTCATTCCTAGTAATAAGGAGGAAGGCAAAGTATGTGGACACCACTGCTTATGGTAAGTTAATGTAGTGTCAGGTCTTTTGTGGAATATCTTTTCTGATTGCTTCTATTTTCTCAATGAAGTAAGAAATAAATAAGAAATAAGAAATAATATCTTTTCTGATTGCTTCTATTTTCTCGATGAAATAAGAAATAATAATAAGAAGAAATAAGAAATAATGTCATCAACAAGAGTGAATATCAGGTCTTGAGGGATGTTTACAGAGAAAAGGGATGTGAACTTATTGAGAAACAGCAGGGAAGAATGGAAGTTGACTAAACAAATATATCATAATTGTTGAGCAACATTTCAGACACTTTGATGTTATTATCCTGACTTTGAAGTTAGACTACTGTATGTGGTTATTTGTTTAGCTCCAACCACAGGTATAGCTGTTAATGGCAGAGAATTGGATTTAACCAAGTCTGAGGTTTTGTCACAAGATTATAAAATGGAGGAAGAGAATTGAGACTATATGCCATGGAGTGATTAGAATACTTAGTCAAGGGATGTAAGCAGGTAAGGAAGGAAACTAGAAATTAAGAAATGTGAGATAAATGAGTCTCAGTAAAGCACCTTTATACCTCTGAGATTGTATATGCTTGATCTATAGATAACACATATTTGAAGGTATTAACCGAGGTGAAAAAATAGCATCCTGAAATTAAAAACCAAAGTAATGGTTTTTATTATTTTCTCAAACAAGGTGAGAGTTCATCAGGGTTTATTTTTTAATACTTCATAACATCAGTATGTTATACGTATACTGTTTATCAAACTTTACATGATTAAAAATTTTAAAAACAAACTTGAATTCTAATGTAGTAAATGAGAATACTATGAAATTTGTCATTACTCAAGATAGCACCTTCTCTACAAAGCCTTCTTGAGCCTGGTAGAGCATCTGGTATACTCTCTAGTACACTATGCCTATCTGGTCAAGCTCTATAGTATACTGTGTACTTCTCTGTGGAACATTTCAGCTTCTGATATCTCATTTGCTAATTTCTTAACAAGCATATTGCTATCTCCCCTTATTACAGTGGGAGTTTTCTTGAGATAAGGGAATCTCTCCCATTTGCTGCCATATTTCCTTTGCTAGTGCCTGACTTGTAGATGATCACGTTTTTTGATAGACTAACATTGTTAAAATATATATGCTTTAGAAATAGATTCATAAAAAGAGAAACAGAAAGATATTAACAGTGTTTATAATTGGGTATAGACTTCTAGATGATTTTCATTTTCTTTACATTCTTGTACCAAGCTTTGTTCTTGACATGAGGTGGCATTTCTTTTTCAAGGTAGTTATTTTTACCTATAGTTGCACAAAAGAACTGAGAAGCCTCATGAGATGTGTAAAAAATAAATAAAATTTGGGCATACATAGACATGTTTCATGGTTTGGGGCACCCAAGCATGCTTGGAGTTTCCTAACCTAAGGTTTGAGCTTCCAAAAGGTTAGTCATGCCAAATATTGATTGCGTGTATTACACGCCTTGTTCTTGAAACATGGTTCTAATTCAGGTTGATGGTAAACTGTGGAACCAGGGAGGAAAAATACTTGATTTATGTCCATAAGACAGTGTCTCAGTTACCTCCTTAAATGTTTTGGATTCAGAATATTCCACTGTAAATACATATCCCATGCTGAAGTAACTCAATCAGAAAGCATTCTCTCTTTTAACTTTTACAGAAATTAAAAAGTAGAAGGTTGATGTGTCTTCAAGGGTCTCTGGCCCAGAAAAGCTGGATTAGTAATGTCAGTAGCATGTCTGTTTGAGGCAGAGGTCTGATTCTAGAAGAGCCGTGTCATTCCTAGCTCAGATCTGGTGGGGCCAGGACCTTGTTGCATTCAGTGAAACAGACCATCATTAGAGTCAGAAGGCCAGGGGTGCCAAGAGCTTGGATAGCAGTGATGGTAAGAATGGACACACATGTCTAGCTCACCTAGCAACAAAGGGAGAGGATCTTGACTCAGTGGAGTGCAGGTGGGGGAATGGGAAGTGTCAGTGTCAGCAGCACTGGCTGATCAGATAGGACTATCAGGGAGTCTCCAGCAAAAGTGGGCCAGCTGTTGATAACTGGAACTAACCTAGGAAGTCTCTTTACTTCCCAGGCCCTCTGTTTCATCTGTGAAATGAAGTAAATAATCAGTACTTCATTAGTTTATTGTAATTAAAAACAATAAGGTATGTAAAACAACTACAAAAGTGTGGAACAGAAGACAGTAAAATAGTTGTAATAGTGACTATTATAATTACTAGTAAAGATAGATATATATAGATAGATAGATTATATATGAAGTGGATATAGTGAATATATGCTTAATTGTTGATATTGATATAGATATATGTGTGTCCATTACCTACAAAAATAATGCTGTGTAACAAGAAATGACAAAAACCAGTATCCTAAAACAATAAGTACTTATTACAGTCTTGAATTAGAGGATGAGCTGGTGTGATTCTTAAGTTCTTGGCTGAGTGTATTTGTTACTCAGTGCTCAGCTGATGAGTGATCTGTGGTTGCCTTTATTGAGCTCTCTCACACATCTGGGGCTTGGGCTCTGATACTGGGCTGATGGACTCCAATTCACATGGTGTCTCATCCTCCACTGGACTACTACTACTAGCTGTGCTTGTGTCATGGCAGAGGCAGGGGGTTCAAGAGAGAGGAAAGAAGTCCACAGGATCCCTTGAGGTGGAGACTCAAAATTGGCACAATGTCACCTCCACTGTATTCTATTGGCCAAAACAAGTCATAAGGCCATCTCAAAGAAAGTAACCAAAGACTGAAGGGGCTTAAAATGTTGCTGGGAAGATAGCATGGATATTGGCAGGCCACCAATTACAGCCATCAATGCGATCAATCTGTTGCTTTAAATTACCATCTCTGAGTTGATATTCTCTGTAATGTCATTATTTTTAAATTGTTTTAATATTTTTTCTGTATTTTGTAAATTAAATGTAGTAAACTTGTACCTCTTTTAAGATCTGAAAATGAGTAAAATATTGAAAGTAAGAATTAATGTATAAGTATTCCATTACAATTCAAGTTTTGTGGGGTTTTTTTTGAAGTTAAAGTGTAAAGTATTGAAGTAACTTGTGGACACCAAGAATTAAAAAAATAAAATCTAAAACATGGGAAAAGAAGGGAAAGAATTGAATGTGAAGGTCTGTCATTTGACTAATAAATCATATTCTTCCCCTGGCAGTAATAATTTACTTCAACACCTAGAATTCACTACCATCTGCTGTAATGTTAAATGAATGAATTCCAGCTAAGTACTATCACACACCTGAGATATGTTTGTGCTGTATTTACGTGTAGCACAGTTTCAAAAGTATTCATTGAGATGAGAAAATAGCAGTTTCCTGGAATAGAAATCAAAAGTAATTTTAAAAATTTAACACCACTGTTCTGTGTAACACTAAATCAGGTATCCACATAAAGGAAAGCAGCTTCTTGATTTACAAATATAACCTATTTGGAAATAAAGGGAAAAAATGTACTCTGCCCATGGAATCTTAATCTGTCTGTCCCTCAATTTCCTCACCTAAAGATAAAGAATAGTACCAGCTTGATAGATATGGTGGAAGGTTGAAAGAATTATAAAATGTTAAGTATTCAGAGGAATGTTGGGGAATAATTAAAGTTTCAGAATAACAGTGTCAGAAATGTTCATTATGTTGCTGTGGTGATAATCCTCCCTGCTCTGTCACTGTGATCCATGTTCATTTTTTTCTGCCCCGTTCTGCCTGGAAAAGATGATTCCAGCCACGTTAATCAGTTGGGCCCCTATATCAGTTGATTACAAGTTGGTTCATCCCACGGGAGACAAAACCAAAATATTAGAAAGTGAGAGGAGATAAGAGAAGCTTCTTTAGGTTTACTCCCTGATACTATATGTCTGCCAATTGACTATAATTTCTATCAGATGGCCCCTTCATCAAGGTTTCAGCTCTCACTGGGGTGGAATAACATTTTGTCATCCTCTTGACTCATCAGCCTTAAAAGTAATAACAGTTTCCCACTCATGATAGTCCTAGGCGATGCAATATCCCTTGTTTGTTCCCTGAAACCTATCCAAATCCTTAACTAATTTATCTTCATTTGAACCATGTGTATTATGTTTTTCCTCTGTATCCTATTTAGTAACTACTATATACTCATTTTGTCAATCAGAAATTTTCATTAGGCAGTTTACTCAGAGAATATACTAAAATAATTTGCACTTTGTCCTTTTCATCATAAAGTAGAATTTAGAGGAGAAAACATTAGTACAAGTTAAGAAAAAATTAGAAATGAGTAGAGTGAAGATACTAAAAGTATCTCCACATTATGCATTAAGGACCAACCTGATGATGATAATGGGAATGTGTATATTTGTGTAATTTAAAAGCAGAATGATTACCATGGAGATGAGGAAAATAGCTACCTTCTATGGCTATAAGTGCCTAGAAGTCAGGTAGACGTTAAATACATTATTTGATGTAATGTTTACCATAACGAGCCTCTTAGATAGGTGCTCTTTCCAACACACCATGCATGCTGCCTCTTATAGTTCCTTTTGGTTAAATTGTCAGGAATCTGGTGAACATATAATCTTAAGAGAATTAAGAAAGGAAAATTGACTTTTACCTGCCTTACAAACTAGATTTTAAAAAATGAATGCCTGGGGTTTTAAAACGACGAGCATTTCTCAAAAGCAAATCAAACAGTACCTCCTTTGTTTTCTCATTACAATTTATTTATTTCTATTTTATTTCTTACTACTTTCTTATAATTATTTGAACACTTATTCCTCTTTCTCCAGCTACAGTGGATTCCTGGACATTATGAACTGCATTTTATCCAACTTTTCATTTCTGAAAAGTTGCCCTACCCATAGTAGATTTTTAAATTAATGAATGAAAAAGTTAATAAGTAAATCATGGCAGGTCCAATTCTGCTGGTTAAAATTGATCCATTAATCAACACTAGCAAGGCATTCTTTTACATCAGCTACACATTATCTTAAATATATACCTGACAGACTGAGATTTACCAAATTCATTCAACTCTGAAATATTCTGAATATGCTGATAGGGCAGCAAAGGCATATGTTTAGATTAAAGTAGATAAAATAATAATAATACCACAAATTAATTTCTTCTGTCAGGCACAGATTCATTGTGAATGAGTCATAGGGTATACAAGTTTAATATATTTTAAATATCAAATGATATAAAATATATAGCATATCACAATTATATGCATAATGTGTTCCTGGGACTCAGTTGGTAAATAGTACCTCTGCATCAAAATACAAATGCAACCTTATATATTCACACATTAGATAATCTCTCCTACAACTCTCTTGGGTTCTCAGCTCTGGCACACTGTTTCTTAAAGCCTAATATTACATAATGATGAGAAAAATATTGAAATGCATTTTTCATTATCTTACATTGCATATAAATATTAATTTACATAAACTACAGAAGAAATTATTTTGTGTGTATACATATGTGCATGTGTATGTGGCTATGCCTATTAACATTTGGAAAATCATATACTTTGGAAAACACTGTCTTTCTAAAACAAACACCTTAAATGCATGAACAATGTCATGTTTTAACCAGGATACTTAGTTCTATAAAAGTCCACTATTCAGAATTGTTCAGCATAAAGAAATAATTTTAGTTTGATGTGAATAGTTCATATAGACTTTATTTTTTTAATTTTTTTATTTCTTTTTAACTTTTTCTTCTCAAAATTTTTTTATCTGAACATAGTTGACACACAATATTATATTAATTTCAGGTGTACGACATAGTGATTCAACTTCTCTATACATTATGCTATGCTCACAAGTGTAGAATCTATTTAAATGTCCAGTATTTATATATCTTCCTCCCAAAAATAATATAATATGGAGTTTTCCATTAACATCCTTTTTACTTCACATAACAATAATCTTTCACCAAGTCCTGTCAATTCTATTTCTGAAATTGCTTCTGCATCTTTCCCCCAACCATTTTCCAGTTCCTGTAGCCATTGTGATTTCCTTAGATTTCCCTTAGTCCTGACCTTCGTTTCCTTCTAATGCAATTACTGCCAAATCCCCTACCTGATGTCTTGCCTCTAAGCTCCATCCTCTCCCATTTGACATCTACACTCAAGTCTGAGTTACCTTTTTAAAAGATTTGGTTGCTTGGGGCGCCTAGGTGGCGCAGTCCTTAAGCGTCTGCCTTCGGCTCAGGGCGTGATCATGGTGTTCTGGGATCGAGCCCCACGTCAGGCTCCTCTGCTAGGAGCCAGCTTCTTCCTCTCCCACTCCCCCTGCTTGTGTTCTCTCTCGCGCTGGCTGTCTCTGTCAAATAAAAAAAATTTAAAAAAAACTTTAAATAAAATAAAATAAAAGATTTGGTTGCTCTAAAATTTATCCTAAAGGCCTTAGCTTTTTCACCCTTGCTTAGAGAAAATCAAGTTCAAGTCTGTGAACAATTAATGTAAGTTTGTAAACACCTGACCACTGTGGATCTTTCCAACCTAATCTTTGCTGATTCCCATTTCTCCTCTTTCGACAATATACTTACAAACTACCCTAGGATCCATCATCTTGCCATATGACTTTTAAATCCATGCCTCTGAGTCTGTTCTTTTTTCTGCCTAGACCCTATACCAGTTAATATCACTTCCTTCATGGAAAACTTATTAACATTCCTCAACATCATGCAAATTTTCGAGCTTCCATAGATATATTTTAAATAGAAATACTTCCTGCACCCTTATCATGTAATTGTTATGTTTTCCTTTTCCTGGATAAGGGGCTTCTAGAACAGAGACTGTTTTATTTTCATCTCTATCTCCAGAACATAACATATAACCCATCACATAATAAAAGGGCAGAACTTTGAATGACTTGCTAGTGAAACTATTCATCAAACCCAGCACAATCATAAAAATTCCATTAAATTGTTTAAGTCTTAAACCTCCTTTTAGAATTTACTACCATCAATCAATATTTTTTCCTTGGAATGTTTTTTCCCCCTTGGAATAGTGACAACACTATTTTAGATAATCACATCCTTTGGACTACTTTTTATGATCATTTTCTTATTGCTTTTCATTTCCCACTGATTAAAAGAAGCCATCATCTGATTTTACCCTCCCTTTTTTCCTTTTCTCAGTTTACATATTCTCCTTTGGCAAACTTATCCAACCTCATTGTTTCATTAGGCATCTCTTTTCAGATGGACCCCAAATCCATCTCTGCTCTTCCTGATGTATCTAACTTGATTCCACATTACTTCCTGGATATGCAGGTTATTATTAAGGTGATCAAGCAACATTTTAAAAAAGAAAAATGCCAATCCCAATCCAAACCTTCTGTCAAGTGGAATCAGTATCATTCTCTTTTGAGAGTGGAGGGGAAAAAAAAAAACACCTTTGGAATCAACACTGATCACTTCCCCCTCATGTCTTACTTCCATCTTATTCTTGATTTATTGTTGTATCTGCCTTTGAAATGCCTCTCAGGTATGTTTCCAAATTTTCCAAAAAACTCTGCCTGATTTCAGACCCACATCATACTTCAACTGGAACATAAAAAGCTAAGATGCTCTTTAGCACCCATTCTCACTCCATTCTCCAACGTTAATTTTGGGTTCACATACAGAATCTCAATCTATTTGAAGATGTATCCAGAAGTCATTTACATTATATGGACATTATTCTTATCATCTTACTTGTTTTCTTTTTAACTAATTTCTATCTTAGGGATATATCTTAGAGAACTTCCATAACAATAAACATGTAAATATGATTGTAATGAAAATGCAATTTCTAGACTGTATAAAGTGTACATCACAGTGCTTAACACATATTACATTGCTTGCTTTCCTTGGTTATGTCTTTAGCATGATATATAAAGTTATTCAAAACCTGCGCCCCATCTATATTTCCACATTGCTCTGATACTTGTTGAGGATATGTAAAGATATTCTTTTCTGCATCTTACTTGTAGTATGAGTCTTATGATTTCATTTGATTTTTTTTCTTTAGGCAAGAAGTAGGACCCCAATTAATTGAGATAACTGAGTGTAAGTTCTAATAGAAAGCATGGCTCTATTTATACAGTGGAAAACTTACCACATACACTCAGAAGCACACATGGTTGTCACTTTCCTTTTCTCTCCCCAGCTTGATTGTGTTATAACTGACAAATAAAATTATATATAGTTAAGGTGTACAATGTGATGATTTATTATATGTATATATTTTGAAATTATTACTGCAATCACGTTAATGAACGCACCCATCACCTCACATAGTTAACATTTTTGGAGTATGTGTGGTAAGAATGCTTAAGATCAACTCTTTTAGCAAATTCCAAGTATACAATACAATATTATTAACTATAATCACCACATTGTATATCAGATCCCAAGGATTTGTTCATCTTTTAATGGAAAGTTTGTATTCTTTTACCAGCTTTCCCCACTTCCCACATCTTTAGCCTCTGGCAACTAACATTCTACTCTCTGCTTCTATGAATTCAATTAATTTTTTAGATTCCATATATAAATGAGGCTATGCAGTATTTGTTTTTCTCTGTCTGGCTTATGTCACTTAGCATAATGCCCTTCAGTTTCATCCGTTCTTGCAAATGGCAGGATTTCCTTTTTTTTTTTTTTTCTGAACAATATTCCATTGTATATGTCTATATCTATCTATATATGTATATATAGATATATATGCACACACTACATTCTCTATCCATTTATCTCTTGATGGACACTTAGATTTATTTGTTTGTTTGTTTGTTTGTTTTTGTATCTTGGGTTTGTAAATAGTGGTGCAGTGAATACAGGAGTGCTAGTATCTCTTAGAGACCCTGTTTCATTCCCTTGGACATATATTCAGAAATGGATAGCTGGGTCTATAGCAGTTCTATTTTTAATTTCTTGAGGAAACTCCACATTGTTTTCCATGGTGGCTGTGTTAATTTATATTACCACCACAGGGTACAAGTGTTCCCTTATGTCTACATCCTCACCAACTCTTGTCATCTCTTGTCTCTTGATAATAGCCATTCTAACAGGGGTGAGGTGACATTTTATTGGGATTTTGATTTGCATTTCCCTGATGATTAGTAATGTTGAGTATCCCTCCATGTACATATTGGCTATTTGTAGGTCTTATTTGGAAAATATTTATTCAAGTCCTATACCCCTTTTTGAATGAGATTCTTTATTTTTGTTTCACCATTAAGTTGCATGAGTTCCTTATAGATTTTGGATATTAGCCCTTAACAAAATGTATGCTTTGCACATATTTTCTCCCATTCCAAGGTTGCTTTTTCATTTTGTTAATTGTTTCCATTACACTACAGAAGCTTTTAGTTTGATGTATCCCATTTGTTTGTTTGCTTTTGTTGCTTATGCTTTTTGTGTCATATCCAAAAAAGTATTGCCAAGACTAATGTCAAGAAGCATTGTCAATTTTCTTCAAAGGTCCAAGATATCGCATCCATTCTCTTTTTGTCCTATAAATAATTCCATGTAAGTAGAAAAATGATTATTATTCTCAAACTGAAATAGATAATATGGATCTTTTTTTTTTCCAGCAGTACATCTAACTAGAAACTTAGAAAAGTCTTCCCACCACAGTACAACAAAATCTTGAATAATTTACAAAGGCATATTTTTAAAATATTGCTAACCTCACCATAAAGGAAATCTCCAGAGACTAAAAACCAACAAATATCATTAAGAAATCACATACACTGATTAATAAAAAGCAAAAACTGAAGTATTTTTATGTTGGAAGCAAATGCTTGTACTACTCTTGGGATCAAGAGTAGGTCTGGGGCTCCTGGGAAGTCAGGAGCTGAATATAAGACTTCCACATATAGTCTGAACCTTTGAAGGGAGCTAAGTTGGACCCATATTAATAGAAAATACAAATCCTCTCTGGAGATGAATAACTCAAATTTAAATCTCCAGGATTATCAAGGATAAGTCCAATAAGATAGGAACAAAACGAAAAGAAAATGAAAAGAGAAAAGAAAGAAATCAGAAACATTACACAATGAGGGATATGTTTGATTTAGACCCAAGAAATTCAGATATTAGAATTATCAGGGGCAGAATATAAAATAACTATGTATAAAATGTATGAAGTAGTAAAAATAGAATACAAAAAGTTGAGTAACGAATAACCATGAAGAAAATAAATCTTAAAAGGAACAAAACTTCTAAAAATGAATAAAGATTATCATTGAAATAAAAACTTAGTGGATGAATTTTACAGCAGATGAAACTAGATGCAGAGAGAATCAGAGTTCAGAAAATAGTTCCAGAAAATTATCTAGAATGCAATTCAGTGAGTCAAGGAAACGGAAAATATAAGAAAAGGTTAAAAATTGTGGACATTAGATCATTACCTTTAAATATTCTAGCTATGTCTTCATTCTTAGATACTCATATAAAACTTATATAATAGACAAATCTAAACCAAAAGAAAGCTGGAGTAGGTATATACAAATAGAAGAAAAATGAAATGAAATACATCAAAATAAAAAAGAAATGTAAAATGAGACATAACAACAGGTAATATAAGGATGACAAAGGGATATCCGAATTACTTCATGCCCATTAATTTGGAAAATTAGTTGAAATTGGACAAATTCCTTTAAAAAATGGGGGTGTTATACTTCCTTTGCTACATCCATTTTATCTTTTCCCCTTTTTCTGAACCATAAATGTTTTATCTGGATAGCTGAATACCCAGATAAGGTCGCATTTCCCAGCACTACCTGCTGGTAGGTATGGCCCTATGAATAAATTCTAGCCAATGCAATGTGAGTGAAAGTGATTTGTGAAGCTTCTGGATTGTAACATTAAAGTGAAGATTTAAATAAATAAATAATAAGTTCCCTTTTATTATCCCTGCTAGATTAAATGCATACGTAAAGGCCAGAGCTGGAGCACCACCTTGGATTAAAAAAAAAAAAAGAAAGAAAGAAAGCTGCTTGTTGAGGATGATAGTGTAGCAAGATAGAAGGAACCTGGACCATCTGTACCATTGCATCATCCAACCAGTTCTGTCCTTTTTCTGAGGCCCTTATATTAATGACGTAAAACAACAATTAAAAGCACTTTTACTTTACTTAGACCACGAGTATGTGTCTTAACCTATCTTCTGCCTAATACACTTGGCAAAAATGTCTCATACATGAAACAGAAAGTTTGAATAGCCGTTGTTCCAGTTATCTATTGCTGCCTAACAAACCACCACAAAACTTCATGAGATTGAAAAAACTACACATTTTAATATGCTCATAGATTATGTGGCTGGTACTTCCTACAATTTGACTTCTGGGACCTAAAGTAAAGAAATCGAATTCCAAAGATTATAGGCAGGGAATTTTTTAAGTATGTCCATATTCAAGTGGAGATCAAAGAAGCCCAACAAAAGAACTCTGGACTGACGGTGACAACCGTGGAATGAACAAAAATTCTTTGTGAAAAGGCTATTTTGGGGGCACCTGGGTGTCTCAGTTGGTTAAGCCTCTGACTCTTGGTTTCAGTTCAGGTCCTGATGAGCCTATATGGTGCTCAGCATGGAATCTGCCTGGGATTCTCTCTCCCTCTCCCTCTGCCCCACCTGCTCAATCCCTCTCTCTCTCAAATAAATGTAAATCTTAAAAAAAACAAACAACAACAACAACAACAAAAAACAAAGGACTAGTCTGACTGTGGAGGAACTATGATAAGTGACAGTGGAAGGAATTATATGTAAAATTCCTTAAATTAAAATTTATTGACTTTAAATAATTTTGCCTATGTTACATGTAATGTAAAACACACACACACACACACACAAAACGACTATGTGACCAAGTAGTTTACGTCAGGGGAAGATCTTATTTCCTCTGTGCTGTATGGAGCCTTAATTAGAATGACTCTCGAACAGTTGGAGGTGCCTTCAGCAAATGGGGGCTGGACCGGGTGGGGCCAGAGGATCCAATTCCAACCCAGCTTCTTCACTCACATGTCTCCTGATGTCAGGGAGGCAGAAGTGTATGTTTTGCTAGATATTGACCGAAGCACCTATGCATGGTCTTTGTAGTATAGCAGCTTTATAGTAGTTGGATTTCTTACATGGGGAGGAAGCTAAGAAGAGGTGTTCCAGTAAACTAGATGGAAACTGTCCTGGACTGCAAAGTCACTTCCATCAATCTGTCTGTATCTACCCAATTTCAGGGGAACCTAAATCTTTATAAGAAGAGTGTCAAATAATTTCTAGCTTTTTTTTTTGTTTTGTTTTTCAAATCATTAAAGACATTGAATCAGGGTCAAAACCCCAGCTAAAAAAGGTCAGAACCAGAGAGTTTTAGAAGAAAGCTCTACCAGATTTTCAAGGAGCAGATGATTCCACTGTGAATAAAATCTTTTAGAATGGAAAAAGGAAAAGAAAATCTATAATTCATTCTGTGCATTTAGTATAACCCTGCTACTCAAACCTGAAAAGTCTAGATAATAGAAAATTATAGGCTACTTTCATTTATAAATATAAATGCAAAAATTTCCAAAGAAAATACCAGGATCCAAATCCAGCAATGTATTTTTAAAAAGCAATGTAACTTGGCTACATTGTTGTATTCCAGAAATCTGAGATACTTTAACACTATTAATCTAATTTACTGCATTAGCCTATTAAAGGAGAAAAATAATATCTAAAGAAATAAAGAAACATATAATAAAATCAATACCCTGTAAGGATGAAATATTCTTGCAAATTAGGAACTTTTACATCTTGATAATGGGTATCTACCAAGTCTTCAGTAAACATCTTTCCTAATGAAGCAGTAAAACATTTGCTTCAAAAACCTAAAAAGAAAATTTGCTCAATATTCTGGTATTTGGATTGATATTTATTTATGTACAAAAATTAATTATATTTCTATATACAGACATTTTAAAATATATGATTTATAGTAGAAACAAGAAATTTTAAGCATCCAGAAATAAATCTGACAAAATATGTCCAAGACTATTGCAGCAACCTCTAATAATCCACCTCAACACCCATTTTGCCCTTTATCTTAATAACAGAGCCCTAATTTTTAGCTAAACCAATTACCATGTAATAATAAAAATAATAATTTAATTACCATGTAATAATAATCATTTACATTTCCTTGAACATGTAGCCGTGGGCCTAGATTTTGGCCACCAAACCACAAATGGATGTGATATCTGGTACTTTCTGTGATGGAATGCATCCTTTTTTCATATGTTGCTTGAAAAACAGATGTGCTGAAAGAAATTCTGTCTACCATTTTGGACCACAGGACTATTGTCATACCCTAAGGTAACAACGGACCCATTTGGAAGCACCCTGAGTTCTGGTTAATTCCTGGATCATTCACAACCCCATATTATATATATTTTTTATATTGTAATATTTATTCATATTGTTTTAAAATAAAATTTGAATATAGAATTGACTTTTAAACACTGTGAGGTAGAAATCACATATATCTGTGTGTGTGTGTGTGTACACACACATACATAAGTATACACGTATATACATATAATATGTATACACATATACATCATATGAAAAATCTGATATTCCCAAGCTTTATTTTGAATTGTTCATCCAATCCCCAATAATCTGCTGTGTATTGATAATGCTGCCAATATATGTGTGGATCAGTTTCATGGCACTATATTCTGCTCCATGCTTTATCCCTGTGACAGTACTGCAATGTAATAGTTTCTAAAGCTTTAAATAAGCAATTTTATATTGTAGGGAAAATTGCAACTTATCCCACATAGTCTTCTTCAATCATCTTCAAGCATGTTTTAACTACTCTTGAACCTTTGCTATTTTTTCATAATTTTAGATTTAGCATGTCAAGTTTCTTGAATTCTGTTAGAAATTTTAATGGAATTCCACTGACTCTATAAATCAAAGTTTTTTATAGTCATGAACATAGTATACATTTTAATTTATATAGCACTTTTGTCATGTTGCTGGACAAGCTCCAAATTAATATCTTTATCCATTTTTTTTTTTTT